>NC_056747.1:755965907-756163407 GCF_019279795.1 Protopterus annectens | reverse complement strand
TTGCTATAATTCATTCCATCAAAATCAGTTGACTGACAGTGTAAACTACTTTAGACAGGTATTAAAAGCACTCTTTGTCAAGTGCTAAGAGGTGTTTTAGAAAGTAAGATCGAAAACTTGTAATTATGGTAAGTGTGGGGTTTTGCTTTAATGCTGAAACTTTAGGAAATATTGACAGTTTCAGTATTAGGGTGGAATTGTGTCTGTGCAAATGTTTAGCAGTTAGCGTTAGAGTGTTGGCTAGGGAAGTGGCTAGATTTAATATTGTGACTGTGTGTTAATGTGTATGTGTATGTAGTGTGTCTGAATGTTTTGCTAAGTGGTAGTGTTACAGAAAGGGTTTTTGGTAAGGGCAGAGTTTACAGGCAATGGCAAGGGTACGGAGAAGGTTAACAAACAACAATAAGGTGGTGCTTGCAGTTACATTTATAAATATGCCAAATTTAACCCATATGAGCACCCGGTTATTTTAATTAGGATGACAGAAGCTTTTTTTTAATTTATATTTCTCATAAAATAAGAAGTGTTGGAGTTATAATTTGTGTATTTCTTTTATGTATTTTTTTGTCTTTGTACAAAAAATGTGTTAATAGAAGACTGAGCCCTGGTAAAAATAATCTTAATATAAACTGAGCAGAAGACTTTAGATAGAAAAAAAGATGTGAAATATATGTATTTTGATGGCTGTATCCTTAGCAGGTAATGAAAATGATTGTTCAGACCACCTACTTATATTTGCTTTAATATATTCTCAGTCTTTAAAAAATATTCTCTTTAAAATTAGCATTTCAGTGTAAATGTTAATGTTATATACTTAAATGTATCAATGGCTTTCACTTAGTTAAAATATGGTATTTTCTTTCTGTGTTTAATACAAGAAATAAAAAAAAGTATCTGCTCTTCATCAATGATATCATGGCATATTGTATGAAGTCTAGCAAAGATAATCACTCAGTTTTGCAAGGAATTGATAAATTAGCAGAAATGTATAATTTTACATATATCATAGATAAGTCTACTGCCATTTCTACAAAAGTGACATATCCTCCTTTTTCTTATGCAGAAACATAAGCTTGTGATTAATGTTGAATATGGCAATTTCAATACTTTTTAGTATATATTTTCCAAAACTGGAATTTTGCAGATGAAGTTGTATGGTTGAGAATGAAGGCTCTTCTACTTGGCATAACTTACTAGCAGTTTGAGATCTTGAATAATTTAGACAGCATAACAAAGACATGGCCCATTTTCAAGAATGAAGTGCAAAGCCACCTTATGGCACCAATGTCCTGCCTTGTCCTCACTACCTGAATAATGCCATCTGTCTCAATCATTCCATTGTTGTTCCACTGCCAAAAGTACCCCTCTCCTAATGAACTGTAGTACTTCAGACTTGTGTTATAACTTCAGTCCTATTTTTATGCACGATTACAAAAATCTTTGAAAAGTCTGTTGTACAGTTATTTGAGCTTGCAAATCAACACAACCATGACTTTCTTAATGCATTCAGACCTAAAACAACTTAATGACTACTATGGACACAATTTGTAGTAATATCGATAAAGTTTTCATTACTGGTGGTTTGTTGACATGACCAGAACACTTTAGACAGTTATCCATGAAGACAAAATAAATTATTATAGTTAAGTTTTGAGACAACATAATCAAAGACTTGAAGACTACTTCAAGGAGAGAATCTTTCAGGTTTATCCCAATAGCACCTTCTCACAAAAGTGGATCATAAATACTAGAATCCTACAAGGCTCTATCTTAGCTCCCCCCTCCCCTTTTCCTCACTCTTTATTAATGATCATACTTCTGACCTACCCTCTCTTGATATTATCATGCATGCAGATAATATATTGCTGTTCATATCTATTAAATCACATTCAGTTTTGCAAGTGGTCTTATAAAAACAGTTAATTGATTTCCGCGAATGGTCTTCACACAACATACTATCACACAGTCATTAAAAACTATTATAATGCTGTTTTCCACAGCACAGAAATTGGCAAACCTACCATCCATATTTATTAAAGGCATCCAGGATAATATAACTCCTAATGTCACTGAGAACAAGTGCCTGCTGTATCCTTCACTGCCCATAGTCTCAATGTAACTTGAAATATTATATGCCAAGTAAAATTATATGACACAATTTCTACATTTTTTTCTTCTATTCCCATGCCACTATAGCAACATGTATACATCTCCCAAAATGAGAATATGGACTCCCACTTTTAGCTTTACAACTCTTCATACAATATTGAAAGGATAAATGCAGTTGCTTTTTATTATCGGCCAATATACACACACACACACTCACACCAATATGATCTCACGAGATCCTCATATCTCATTCATTTCCAAACAGGGGTACCTTCTCTTAGCACTATACTATGGAAAATAACAAAACTAAGTTATTGCTTAACTCTGTCAGTTAAACTTCCTCTTAAAGAACAAGGATGTGCTATCAAAATCAGTACTACCCTCATTTCAAAACAGCTATAGGAGAAATAACCTTTTCTGTAATGGAGCCTACCATATGGAACCACTTCCTATATGACATAGGAAAGCAGCAAGCCTTTAATATATTTCATAGATAGTCCGAAGTCATTGAGTTATATGAACATTTATTCCTTGCAAGTGCCCACTGTCTGCTTGCACCTATTTTATCCATGAGGGCCATATCAGGTAATCCAGGAGTAAATTTATGAATACCTATCTATCTTCCAAGGTTATGTTAAAGGAAGAAAGTGAATGAAGAGATGAACTGGTCCAAGTGTAGGGATGAATGGGTCTGAATGGAGAGATTAAATCTGCAAGAAAAGGAGAGTAGCATTGCTAGAACTGACTTCATCCTCAAGTCTTGGTGAGTATCTACACATGGTGGACCTGTTTTCATAAAATCTCATCAAGAAGACACTTGTTGACATATTGATTTTATTTTATCTAGCATATAACATGGATAATGTTAGGATAAAACTAACTTTTAATAATATAATATAATAGCTGGGTGCACAGATTCTATGAAAAAAAAAGTGCCCAATTATGGTGTACACATTGGTACCAAGACTGGAAAAAGATACAGTGTAAAATCTTCAGGATATAGAAAAGTTACAACAACAGCTTTATGCCTGGGTCAAGAGAAGATGTCTTCCTGCTGCAGAAGGAGGATGTAGTCCACAAAAATTGACAGGGAGGCAAAAAGAATCTATAAAGATGGCAAAGTGGATGACTGAGGCTAAGGAAGAAATTATTTATTAATACTATTATGGAAGAAGTCCATAATTTGCAGATAGACGATACTTAGAAACATTAAAAGTGAAATTACAGGAAGAAAAATGATTTCATAAGAAAAACTGCCAAGTGCTTCAAATAAAAAGTTGTATTCACTAATACAACTGATTTGAAAAACATTACATAGACAAAGGAACTCAGGGGCACCTAGCAAAAGAAGCAACAGAAGAAGTGTAAAAAATATAAAGAAACAAAAAACAGATATTTTTGAAAAATATAAAAATATATGGACATGGGAATGAAAAAGAGATCTGGTATGGTACAATATTCAGGCAAAGGAGAAAGCTTAACTAGTAAAGAGAAAACAGCAGCTCCAAAATATTTGAAGAAAATAAAGACAATGACACCTGTGTATAGAACTTTTCTCAATGCAAAAATAGGAAACCAAATCAGTAAGGTAGAAGTTAAAGAAACAGAAACTGAAGTTATGGATTATCTGCAAAGTGAAGGATTTAGTGTGCATAACCCAATATAGATAATGTTTCAGCATGATGTAACTATGGGTTCTCAGATTAAGGAACAATGGGTGGAGCAGCAAGCATCTAAGGAAGATTAGCTGCATGAAGATGCTCTGGAACCTTGTGTAGGAGACCAGTATGAAACAAGTTGAAGTTGCACAGCAAGGGAAGGAGAAGGAAGCAGTGGTGGCAGTTCTGACACTAGTAATGTTTCACAATGATGGACCAAGGAGCTCCTGTATAAAGGACCTGCAGATGAAGAGGGGTGTTTCTGAAGAGGATGTGTCACAGGAAGATTTTCTGGAACCTTCTGTAGATTACTCACAGGAAATACAGAGGAATGAAGATACTTTCAAGCCAGAAAAAAATATTTAAGGAAAGACCTTCTTGATTTAATAGAAATGGACAAAGGTATTAAGATAGTTGAAAAAATAGATTATAGAAAGTAAATACCCGTACTGTTAGAAGATTGATATAACAGGTAAACACAGTAATTAGCACAACTAAGAGAAATTCATGTGGTATAACAGAAATAAATAAAACAGATTACTATGCAACTAAACTTATAATAAATTAAGGGTTAATGAAAAAACATTAGGTAACAAAGGAAAGGAAAGGAAGGAAACACATAAAATGCCACAGTGGAAGTATCGAATAGAGAAAACAGTATAAAATCAAGACATGAAGTATCACTGCTGGAGGAATATGGAAAAGAGAACACATAATCAAAAATACTTAAAAGGATGGAAGTGGTAAAAGCAACTCGTTGTCAAAAGAGACCATATACTATTGCCAGTAATAAACTAAAATATCAGCACATGCAGAAAAAAACTTTGTATGAAGATAAATGCAAAGTACTACTTTTGTACTGTTTTTTTCACCAATTGTATAAGGTGCCAATAATATGTACTAAACGTCTTTATTAATGTAAATTCTGTATTTTATGTGAAATGTCTCATATGTGGAGCTTTTCTCCCCGGGACTTTACTGAAAATGGGTACTTCTGGTCCAGCTGGGCCATCCCAGTAAACAAATGCAAATAAATAAATAAATAAATATGCAAAATAAGCAATTCCTTGATGACCCAAAAAATATACTATAGATAACTGGGAAACAAAGCAAAACATATAGAAAAACACCAAAAAGGAAGAAACAAGTACATTTTGTAAAGGTATTTTTGAATACCCTCTTGAACATTGTAAAGTTACTGAATGGATAGAAGAATTAAAAAGAAACAGTAAGGATGAGGAGTCCTAATGTAGAGGATATGAAATGGGATGACGTTACTTCCAGAGAAATTGAAACAAAATTAAAAAAAACTCATGCCTCTTTAAGAATGAACCTGCAAACCATCCTAAGAGCTATAGACCAATAACTTGGCATTCCAACAGTACACAAACTCTGTACTGTAATTGATGCATACAGAGTTTATAGTAATTTGGAAGAAAGTCAATTATGGCAATAAAACAAAAGGGTAATAAGAAAGTCACATGGAACAAAGGATCATTTTTTACTAAGTAAAGCCACAATAGGGAATTGTGAAAAGGGGAAGAATTTAAATACCATATGACATGGATAGATTATGAAAAAAGATTTGACAGCATCCCACATTCATGGATAAAGAAATACTTACATATGTATAAGACAACACCTACACTGATACTATACTATAGTTATACTATACTGATTGTAATGACACTGAAACAGTAGCAAATCACATTGCAGTTGAGCCATGTCAAAGGGCAAATTATTATACCAGGGATAAAAAAAAATCAAAGGGAGATATTCCAGGGTGATTCTTACCACTGCTGTTTTGTCTTGCCCTAAACCCATTAAGCTGTTTACTTAACAGACTAGGCTATGGTTATAATTTGGCTCCCAGAAAACCTTTTTTAAAGATTTCTTGTCTTTTTTTTGTGGATGAATTAAAACTGATAGTTCGTCAGATGAGAAGTTGATATCACAACTACAAATGTTTAAAACTTTCTCAGATGGCATAAGAACAATATTTGGTCTTGATAAAGAAAATAGCTTAGTACAAAGGAATTTGAGCAGGAGGGATTGTATAAATATTTGGGAATAGATGAAGAATCAACAATAAAATATGAAAAAAATGTGAATAAGCTTCAGTAAGGAATACTTCAAAAGATTAAAGCTGATCTTGAAAACTGCCTTGGCATCTAGGAATAAGATCCAGTTTCTTCTTATTATTATTCTCCTTTCAGCTTCCCCATTAGAGGTTGTCACAGTGGATCATCGGTCTACAGAACGAGTGGCAGTAGAGTTTTACAGTGTCAAGTTGCCATCCCAGTGCCCAACCTTCCTCAGAAGGCACACACACACACACACACACACACACACACACACACACACACACACACTCACACACACACACACACACACACACACACACACACACACACACACACACACACACATGCAATCAGTTTTCTCTTCCTGTTTTAACTTGCGGTTTTGGAGTGGTTGACTGGCCCCAAATATATATTGGATCAAATGGATATGCAAACAAGAAAAATTGTTCATGCTTATCAAATGATATATAAAAATCAGTGTATACCAAGATAAAATATTTCTCCCTCTTTAGAAGGTATGGGCTTCCTCAAAATTGATTACATGTATAGATTTGCAATCACAGAACTGCATGCATATTTGCTAACCTCATCAAATCCAAACTTGGTGAAAGTTTTAAAATATGAGGAGAAGAAGTCTAAGATGGCATCTTTCCTTTGTTTACCAGAAACATTTTGGTGTCAAGCGGAAACGGAAATCAAGCCAGTTGTAAACAAAAATCAGGAGGGCAACTGAATGTGCTAAAAAACAAACAATAAAAAAAGAATATAAGAAAGATCAAATGAGAAGGAAAAAAGTGTGGAAAATACATAAATGTAGTGACAAGTGTAGACATATCTTGGAACAACCTCATATTGACCAAAATTTGATGCAGGGATGGTTAAGTAGATGCAAAATGAAACCCAAAGGTAAAATGTTAATTATGATTGCCAAGGATAATTTACTGGGTTGATGTTGCCTTACAGAATCCACGGACAAGATTGGAGAAACAGATAAATGCAGCTTCTATAAAATAAAACTGGAAACAGTCACAAATCTTGTTGCTGGGTGTGATGCACTTATGGCAGAGATCCTATTTGCTGAAAGGGACAGTAATGTGGCAAGACTCTTGCATTTGGTATTGTACAAACACCACAATATAGAATTGGCCAATAAACATTGGAAACATGAATTGCAAAGCATTATAGAGAATGATGAAGTTTGTATCACTTGGGATCACCCATTACCAACAGTTCAAAAACAGATGTGAGAAAAATCAGATAAAGTAGTCCATGAAAAAAAGAAGAAAAAAATAACATTGATCATTGAAATTGCTACACCCAGTGATTACAGTGTCTTTCATACACAGAGAGGCACAACATGATAACATATCATACTTTGCGGACAGAAATATGGAAGAAAGATACACAGGCAGTTTTAATGGTAGTAGGACCAATGGGCCTAATGAAAACAGAATTTACAGTTATACTTTGATATGTTAACAACACATGTAACCATGTATGAGTTACAGAAGGAGACACTTATGTGTAGATTGTGGATGCTGGGAAGAACACTCTTGGTTAACATAAATGAAATAATACTAATTTCCTAAACTGTATTCTTATCTTGATTTAGCAATGAGTAACATTACTGTTATGGTATTAGATACCTAAAAGACCTGGAGAAATTAAAAAGGGAAAAACACTTCACAAATGAAGTAAGAAAGCAGCAAGCCTATATATTTATCTGTTGATGAAAATATACGTCCTTAATTCTAGTCTTAATGGACCCATTGGACTTACAGAGACACAGAAAGTCAAGGACAACCGGGTAACTAATGATGCTGTGTGACAGAGATGTCTTCTCAAAAGTCAATAAGTCACTAAATAAAGTGATAAAACATCCAGGCTCTCTTGACTGCCCAGGGGCATCAGGTCCAAGGTCTTTTTTATTAGGGACCTTTAGAGTCTTTATAATTGTTTGATATGTTTAGTGAGATACATCCTGAAAGGTACACCATGCTCAGTAACTGGGTTATTTAATGCTGAGTATGTGGTATTGATTACCTCTTTTGGCCTTACTTTAGCAATTAGCTGTGTTAAATAAAAGGATTTCCTAAGAAATATTGTCATATGCCCAGAACAGTGGGAAATACCAACCCATGTTTCTTATTTCCTGACTACTTTTTCATTCTATAGTGGTGTGTTTTCTATATAGTATGATGCTGGGAGTGATTTCCTACCTAAGGTGACAATACTACATTTTTACCATTTAGTTAAAGCCCATTTTTACCACACCCAGGTTTTACTAGACAGAGTTCATGCTGGAGGGTTTGAATGTCAGAGGATGGCTTAAAAGCAACCATTCCCATTTTGTAACCATCTCCAAATTTTCTAAGCCAGAGGTCTTGACTCACTGCTTTGGAATATGAGACGTAAAGGCCAAAAAGGAAAAGTCTTAGAACAGAGCCCTTAGGAACACAACTGGTCACTTTTTTTCATTCTGATATGGCTCTAACAACTTGTAATGTGTGTGTTCTTTCATTCAGTTTAGTATCCATTTTATCACATATGGGTTGATTTATTCTGTAAGATGCCAGCATGGTGAATACTGGCTAAGACACTGGCTGGGTCAAAATATATCTTATGTAATGCATGGCTACTGCCTTCAGTCTCTATAACCTTTTCAAAAAGTTATATTTTCCATAGATTTATGAATGAGGATTGTAAGACTCATAAGTCTTTAATTACCTGGGCTGGTTGCAATGTCATCCATATGGGGGAAGTATCACAACTTCTGTGTGGTAGTCAACAGGGATGAAACCTGTAGCTAAACATGGTTTAACCAATGTGATGGGTGGGCCAGCAAAGGTATGTTTAACCCCATTAATTAAGCAACCAGGTATAATTATAGGTCCCATGGGGAAAGTATTTTTGCTCTTAGTTATCATTTTCAGTAAATGATATGAAGGAATAATGAGGTGAATAAAGGATTTGGGTATCTCAGAGTTAGAAAAATATGTATTAGTAATATGCATGCTTAGTGCATTTGAGGTTTAAAAAGGGTTAATACATTTATTCTGCTCACACTGCATAAATCTGCAGAAGCTACATTCCAATCCTGTTATGTCATATGTGCAGCTATGATCTGCCTATGCTTTGGAAATTAACAGGAAAGCATTTGATTTCTGCTAATGTCATGAAAATAATAATAGATGTTTAATTTCTACTAATGCCATGAGATTTAAACAAAGAGTTATTGATTTTCTGATTATGCTATGAGAAAAGTACATAACTGCTAAAGCTATTAATAATGAAAACAAAGGCTGCTTGAAAATATAAACCGTAGTCAGCATTATTTGTACCTAAGCTAGAAATGTACCTTGAAATGTAACACATATATATTAGAACTGCACAACTGAAAAATAGAAAGTTTGTAGTGGGCTAAAAATAAAGCCCCAAGGCCAGGTTGTTTTTCTCAAATGTTTTTCATAAAATCAGACATGTCAGCAGGAAATCCAAGTAACATTTTCTATGTAACACATAGCGAGTTTTAAATCTGGACATGTCAGCAGGAAATCTAAGTAACATTTTCTATAGAATAATACAGAAAACTGTGTCTAACTACATCAACCATAGAAAAGTAACATTTCATAGAACTGTATAAAAGAAGTATACTGCCTACTAGTAATTTAGGCAAAATCCTGTATCTGCATGTTTGGTCTCCTTACTGCAAGTAATAAAGGGTGCCATACCTGAACCTTACGTGAATTGGTCTTTGAAGTTTTTTCCTTTGACAGATTGGTCCTTCGGACCAGAACCCTCATTTCACCTCGGATCAGACGGGCCAGGTGGTTGAAACCGAATGGGGAAGAAACCAAATTGGTTCTTCTTATTTGAAAAGCCCTCAAACTGAATTGTCGTACAAAAGAGGCCAGCCACTTTCTGATCTGCAACTGAAGGACGGGTCTCCACGAACCAGGTGATCAATCACGTAGGCTCAGGTAAGGTGAATCTACTTTTTTCTGTTTTCTGTTTTAGATCAGGGACTAGATTTGTATTATTGTTGTCAAGACTGTATTTTACAAGTCAGGGACAGAAAAGATTACTGTCTTGTCAAAGATCAGGAGAAACAGAATAGGTAGGCAGTCATTCTGAAGAGACTATAACAGAATCCATGGTACCACGTTAAAAATAAGAGAAGTTACATAACGATCAAAAAAGGGTAGAACAAAATGGGTAATAATTGCACAAAAAGACCCCAAAATCCACTGTTAACCGAAGACACAAAATGCATGCAGTCGCAGCGTGCTGACAATATTAAATACTATTCAAAATGGGTTAATAAGTACAAATTCTACGGAAAATTAGAAAAATCCTCACTTATCAAACTTGCCAAACAGCTCAAAACTGATTCCAAAGGTCAGGTAAAAAAGCAACGCCAATTAGGAATTCCTCATCCACACAGGTGGATAGAAGAAGTAAACCGTAGGGAACAAAAGAACAACAATTCAAAAACAATGTTTTTAGATAAGGAGGACAATAACTTAGTAATAGCATTGGCCCCTCCGCCTCCCTTACCAGAATATGAAGCAAGTGAACAGGTTAGACCACCCCCACTATATCCTGTTGTCACTGAAAATAGAGACATTGCAAAAGTAAAACCATTTATTAGAGATCCCATTGGGACCAGGTCTCGATTATGGGCAAGTAACTCAAATGAAGGCATTGAGTTATATCAAATGGTTAAGAATTCATGATCTATGAGTGAAGAAGAAATATGTCCACTTATAGAAGTACCCAATCCCCAGGCAGGACAAGATGGTCAGGACCCAACTATTTTAGTGTATAGACCTTGGACTCCGGAAGATATCCGGAAAGCCACTGAGGGAATTCCCCATCCAAAAGTTAATTTTAGAAAGTACTCAGAAGATTTACAAGGAATGAGGCTGAGTTATAACTTAAACGGAGAAGAGGTAGAAACAGTAATTAGACAAATTGTGGGGCCAGATTGACACATGATTAGTGGCAACTGGAATCCCTGTGACACTGCACACAGACCCCTCCCACATAGCAGCGCAGAGCTAGACAACAGAATAAAAGGTCTTACAGACCGCATCTCTGAAAAATGGAAGCCTAGGGCAGACTGGACTTGCATTAACCAATGCATCCAACAAGAAGGTGAAACTATTGACCGATATTATGCCAGATTACTAGAACATTTTAATAACCACTGTGGAATGCAGGTTCCTGAAGATCAAACACAAGATTCCCCATATGAACAGCAGTTAAAAAATGCATTTTTAAAAGGCAGTATTGCACCCATAAGCAGTTTTATTACAAAACACATGGTAGATCATCGTACAAGCAGATTATAGTCATTACTTGAATATGCTAGGCATGCCGAAAGGCATTTTAATAGCAAAAAGAAAAAGAAAGCTCAAGTATTTTCTGTAGAAGATGGAGCAGAAGTTTATGTAGTACAGTCCGGGAAAAAGGGCACGAAAAATGCATAGGGAAACAAACAATCTGATCAGTGCTCAGAAGACTTTGAATGGCGAAAGAAAAGGGGTGAATGCTTCAAATGTGGTAAAAAGGGACACTTGGCAAGGGATTGCATGAAAAACAAGAAGGCAACCACGGAAGACCAGGAGGGTGAGGACTGACTATATGGTAGTCAGGAATCAATAGAAGGGGATAGCAGAGAAAGGACAAATGAGAATGTGATAGAGGGAGTAGAGGATGTGACAGAAGAAATAGAGGAAGTCCAGGAAGTTACTGACAATGAAGAAAATGAAATATTAGACCTAGCTTTAATGAGCCTGGAGCTCTATTTAGCAGACACAAAACCAGAAGTTACTCTCTTGGTAGAAGGGAGGGAAGTCAAATTCTTGTGTGACTCAAGGGCATCATGAACCCTGATGCATCCCTTCAAACTGCCAGAAAACACAGAGTCACCTGATTACATACTGGTAAAAGCAGCTAATGGACAGCTGTACCGGGAGCACCTCTCTCGTAACATTTCAATAACTGATCCTGTTTCAGGATTGACTCAGAAAAGCAAAATTGTTGTTTCTGCAAAATTCCCAGTAAACCTATTGGGCAGAGACCTTATGCAACTATTTGGTATAGCAGTAGTCCCAACCATGCAGGGTATGGAAGCACAGTGACAAATTGATACCTTTGCAGCACAATCAGAGGGTGAAATGTTTTATTGGTACAGCTAGGACTTGGTTACGACTAGTCCAGGGACTGTGACCAAAGAATTAATGAATGTAGCCATCAGCAAGTTCCCCTCCATTGACATTAATAAACAACACCTGTTGCACTGTACCCTGTATTATTGTAACACACCAGGACCTGATAAGGAATATGAGCAAGAATTGTTTAAAAATCATGCAAAACAGATTGATATTACATAACCTGTACTGGGACACAGAAGGGAACAGTGTAGCCAGCTGTTCATTGCCCCAGGAGTTCTTTTCACTCTATAAATTGAATCGATTACCACGTTAGCCTAACCAAGAACAAAAACATATAATGGGCAGACCTAGGAGAAAAAGTCATGAGATGGGAGAAACAGACAGAATTAGAACTGTCAGAGCAGGGAATACAAATACAGAAGCTGAATTGGATAACTCAGACCCACCCAGCCGTACACTTGCAGTCTAGCAAGGACAGCTGATTAGCACTCCTATTAAAGGAGAAAGAGAATGCCTTACAGAATATACCAGAAACTCTCTGGTCAACAGGAAAATCAGATGTAGGACTTATTCATACAGCGGGACTGGTTATTATCATGCCAAAATCAGCATTTAGACCACAGAAAAGACAGTATCCCTAAGAAAAGATGCAGAGGAAGGAATCAGGTTCACAGCAGCTTTACTTAAAGAAGGGGTGCTGGTGGAATCTCCCAATTCACCATGTAACACACCCTTATTTCCTGTTAAAAAAGCAAATGGAGAATGGCATATGGTCCAAGATTTACAAGCTGTAAATGACGCAGTAATACCAAGGGCACCTACAGTTCCAGACCCACACACACTGTTGAATGATTTAAAACCTCAATAGAAATATTTTTCTGTGGTAGATATCAGCAATGCGTTCTTTTCGATACCGATACACCCTAACAGCCAGCATTGGTTTGCATTCACATTTCAGGGGAAAAGGTATACATATACGCGACTACCACAGGGATATTGTGAAAGTCCAACAATATTCTCACAAGAAATGGCAAGCAACTTGACGGGATTTACCCCACCAAGAGGCAGTCAGATTTTACTTTATGTTGATGACATCTTGCTGGTGGCCCCCACCCAGCAAGATTGCAAAGAAGATGCCATAGCGCCATTACGATTTTTAGGCGCTGAAGGACATAAGGTAAACAAAAATAAACTGCAGCTTTGGAAAAAAACAAGTCAAATACCTAGGATATGTGATATCCAAGTAAGGTAGAACATTAGATGAGGACAGAAAAGTAGCAATTTTGCAAACACCAAAACCCACTACCAAGAAGGAAATTATGTCCTTCCTGCATACAACTAATTTTTGCCAGAGTTGGATTCCAAACTATGCCTTGGAATCTGCACCTCTGACTTAGCTGATATATAAAAAGCCTATGGCAGCACAGGATTTGTTACAATGGACACCAGAGGCAGAATCTGCTTTCTGCAAACTGAAACAGTTAATAGCGTCCTCATTAGTTCTGGGATTATCAAACTACCATAAACGTTTTTTTCAAACTGTAGATTGTAAGCAAGGTTATATGACATCAGTGTTAACACAACAGCATGGGGACAAGCAATGCCCCATTGCTTACTATTCATCACAACTAGACCCAGTGGCACGGTCCTTACCTCACTATGTGCAAGCAGTAGTTGCAGCTGCAATGGCAGTACAGGCTTCGGCCTCAGTAGTTTTATTCCACCCTCTCACTTTGAGAGTGCCTCATGCAGTCGTGATTATTTTACTGCAAGAGAAGGTAGCGTATCTTTCCCCTGCTAGGCATCTTTCCTATATGACTATATTGTTGAGCCAACCTCACATGACAATTGAACGATGCACGACTTTGAACCCTTCCACCATGCTCCCAACCCCTGCAGACGGCACACCACACCACTGCCTGCAGGTGATTGAGCAAAAGACACTACCTAGAAAAGATCTCACGGATGCCCCCTTGAATGATGCCGAGGTGACATACTAAGTGGATGGTTCTTGCAAAAGGGGTCCTGCAGGACAGAACCTAGTAGGATATGCAGTAGTTTCTGACACTGAGATTATAGAAGCAAAACCTTTACCACACAACTTATCTGCACAGGCAGCAGAATTGATTGCCTCGACACGGGCATGTAACTTAGCAAAGGGTAAATGTGTAAACATTTTTACTGACAGCCAGTATGCTTTTTCTACTGTACATGTTTTTGCGCAACAGTGGAAAAACCGAGGAATGATAACATCTACCGGCAAACCTATCAATCATGCACAATTTATTTTAGATCTTTTAGAATCTATTCAGTTACCTCAGAAAGTAGCTATTTGTAAATGCACAGCTCACACCAAGCAACAAGATAGGATTTCAAAAGGTAATGCGAGAGCTGATACAGCTGCAAAACAAGCAGCTTCAGAAGTATTTCTTTTAAATGAGAAACTATAACCCTCTGAGATTTTAGACTTAGAAATGTTAAAGACAATGCAGACACTCACTACGCAAGCTGAAAAACAAAAATGGGTAAAACAAGGAGCAATTCTCGAAAAGGGGCTGTATATCTCTAAAGAAGGTAAACCGATACTACCATCTAACTTGTTTAGATATGCAGCTTTGTTGAGCCATGGGCAATGCCATGTCTCAACAGGGGCGATGGTACAGCTGGTGAACCAGGTGTTCACAATGTACAGATTTACAAACTACTCTAAAAAATTTTGTTTGCTGTGCCAAATTTGTAACAAACATCATGCACAAGGGGCGTTAAAGCCCAAGCAAGGGAGTTTCCCTACACCACCATATCCATTTCACACTATCTGTATGGATTTCATAGAATTGAACAAATGTGAAAATAAGAAGTATTGTCTTGTCATTGTAGATATGTTTTCCAGATGGGTGGAAGCCTTTCCAACCAAAAATCCAGATGCAGCCACAGCAGCGAAAGTTCTTGTTAAAGAAATCATCCCTAGATTCGGCATTCCGGAAAGGATCTACAGTGACAACGGTACACACTTTGTAAACCAAACCATGCAGCAATTAAGTAAGCATTTTGGTATTTCTTTAAAAAATCATTGTGCATACCATTCGCAAGCTGCAGGGCTAGTTGAGAGACATAATGGAATATTAAAGAATAAATTAAGAAAATTAATAGCCGAGACAGGAAAGAACTGGGTGTATTGTCTGCCCCTGGCGCTGTTGAGCATGAGAACTGTTCCGACTGCAAAAGGATTGACTCCTTTTGAAAAACTGTTTGGAAGGGCTGATTATACACCTCAGTGGAAACTTCTCATGCCCGCAGACCAGGAAGCTGACTATACACTAGCTGAATATATGAGAAATTTGTTGAATTTTAAACATCTGTTGCAGTCAAATTCTGTTTCAGATAAAGAACAAACTGAAACATTGGAAGTGGCAGTGATCCCAGGGGACTGGGTGTGGATAAAGGCCATAAAAAAGAAAAATTGGACATCACCAAGGTGGGAAGGTCCATACCAGGTGCTTCTTTTGACACCTACTGCAGCCAAAATTGCAGAGTGAGCCTTGTGGATCCACCTGGCGCACTGCAAACTAGTTAAGAACTTTGAACTGGACAAAACTCTTACCTCTCCATTGGGGCCCTCAGCACAAAGTCTGGCTACAAAGAGGGGTCAGATCAATAGGACTGATCCGTCTCAACCCCAGTGAAGAAGCCATCGGTGCTGAAGGTCCTATTAGGGCAGAGAGTAAGATCACATGTCAAAAGCAAAAATGATAGAATCCAGAAAAATCCAAATAAAACTACTCGGAAGAGTCGGAGAAAACAGGAATGCAGAACAACCATTTTCTCAGAAGTATTGCATAATCATCCTGTTAACTGTACTAGTGATAATAATATTTTTGTTGTGGCCATTCCTTTTCCCAGCCACACAAACTGAACTAAATAAACGTGGAGAGTTGCACATAGAGTGGCACCCAAATTTCAACACGTACCAGGCAATCAAATATGTGTATGCTGAGACCTTCAATGTTTCGAATTGCTGGATTTGCACAGCTTTGCCAACAGCATACAGGGGGTTATTCTTAACTTCAGTCCCCCTAGCAGCCAACAAGACCTGGAAAAATTTAGTCAATGATACATCAGATGTTACATCACAAGATAAAGTAGCATTGCACTTGTCTGTTTGACAGAAGGGGACTGTGTGTTTTTACAAAAATGATACAGTTCAGGTGGGTTGGAGCAATTGCAATGTGACTGTTCCCTATAGATTGTACAATAAAACTGATAACACAGGTTCCTATTGCAACACAACCTATGATTCATTTTTTGAACTGATGCATAGGACAACTGATGAAGTAAGACATAATGCTGACCTCTATAAACAACTGATTATAGTTGACAAAAAAATGTTTCATCCAGAACCAGGACATAGTAAAGTTACTACCAAAGTAGAGGACTGTTATTTTGTATGTGGTAGGAAAGCATACAAGTGGTTACCTGAGAATTGGTCCAGCAGTTGTTATTTGGGGTACCTAGTTCTGGCCATATGACACACAGCAGTTTTGCCTCAGGGGAAAATTTGAAATGTTCGACGAGAACTCAAGAAGCCTGTCAATCCAGTGGGGCAGATCAATGCGGGCTGGAAAAAACACCAGGCTGTGGGCATAGGGAAAAATGGACTGACTCATATGGACTTATACCATCATCTCGTGGGCAGGTATACTGCCAGCATATGGAGCAAAGAAATCAATCTGGGAACTGAGAAAACAGTCTAAACTTCTCAAAATAATGAGCAATGCAACCTTTTCTGCTCTAGAATTGGTGACTGATGAACTGACTGCCATGAGAACTGTACTGCTTCAAAACCGCATGGCTCTCAACTTCACCCTAGCGGCGAGAGGAGGTACTTGCGCTTTAATCCAGGAGGAGTGCTGTTCATATATTCCTGACCACAAACATAAGATAGACAATCACCTTGAGGTAATTCAGCAAGTGTCAGCTTTGACCAAACCAGGACCAAATCCATTGACGGACTTTTTCCAGAGATTGTTTGGGAGGTGGGGCAGTATCCTGATGAACATCCTGATTGCCATCTGTGTAGGAATGATCCTACTGGTGGTATATGTTTGCTGCTGCATCACCTGCATGAAAAGACTGATTAAAGACTTTATAGACATGTCAGTTTCAGAAACCTTATACCAAGGTGCTGAACGTGAAGAATTGTTGAAAAATTGAAAATGCTTTCATAAGTTTAAACTGAATGACTCTCTTAACTGCAAATCCTGCGTAGGAAGATGTTAGGGGAAGAAAAATTGTTTATGCTTATTTTGAAAGTGGAATAAAAGTATTAAAAGGGGGGAAATGTTAGAAAAATATGTATTAGTAACATGCATGCTTAGTGCATTCAAGGTTTAAAAAGGGTTAACATATTTATTCTGTTCACACTGCATACATCTGCAGAAGCTACATTCCAATCCTGTTATGTCATATGCACAGCTATGATATGCTTACACTTTGGAAATTAACAGGAAAGCATTTGATTTCTGCTAATGTCATGAAAATAATAATAGATGTTTCATTTCTACTAATGTCATGAGATTTAAACAAAGAGTTATTGATTTTCTGCTTATGCTATGAGAAAAGTACATAACTGCTGAAGCTATTGATAATGAAAACAAAGGCTGCTTGAAAATATAAACCGTAGTCAGCATTACTCGTACCTACGCTAGAAATGTACCTTGAAATGTAACACATATATATTAGAACTGCACAACTGAAGAATAGAAAGTTTGTAGTGGGCTAAAACTAAAGCCCCAAGGCCAGGTTGTTTTTCTCAAATGTTTTTCATAAATCCAGTCATGTCAGCAGGAAATCCAAGTAAAATTTTCTATGTAACACATAATGAGTTTTAAATCTGGACATGTCAGCAAGAAATCTAAGTAACATTTTCTATAGAATAATACAGAAAGCTGTGTCTAACTACGTCAACCATAGAAAAGTAACATTTCATAGAACTGTATAAAAGAAGCATACTGCCTACTAGTAATTTAGGCAAAATCCTGTATCTGCATGTTTGGTCTCCTTACTGCAAGTAATAAAGGGTGCCATACCTGAACCTTACGTGAATTGGTCTTTGAAGTTTTTTCCTTTGACACTCAGGATTGTGGATAGAAGTCTTGTTGGGTTAGTTTGGCAATGAGTTTATTTACAAAGATGTTGGCAATATCTATTAGGTCAGAATAGGAGGGGTCATGAATAAGTTTTGAGCAAGGTAGGAAAACTAAGGCATTGCATGAACTCAAACTGGCATCTAAAGCTAATGACAACTACAAATCTTTTAGTTATATCAGGAAGATAAGAATTACACTCAGAAGTGCCCAGTGCTAATTCAACATAGAAATACACACTTGGATCCATTGGATATTGCCAACATTCTAACAAACAAATGCAGGACAAACCTCACCCAGGAGGCAACTGTACAAGCCCCTCATATCACTGAAGATCTCTGATAATCAATTATTACTAAAGAACATTTACAAAATGTCCTTTTTAAAAGCAAAAATACATCCTCCTTAGGATTTTATAATATGCCTGTCTGTCTAATAAACAGTAGTAAATAAGTACTGGCAAACTTACCCCTTACTCTATTCAGCCTCAGCTCAGTTAATGGCTTTGTCCTGCAGGTATGGTGAACAGTTGTGGTGATGCTACTTCTCAAGGGTGACCCCAGAACTGACTCTGGAAATTACAGACTCATTAGTCTGATATGTCTCAGATGCAAAGCTCTGGAACATATCATAATGGACCCAGTTAACACTGATATCACAAATCTTATCAGGCTCGAACCCCAGTAATTTGGCTTTGTCAAGGGTAGATCATGCCTGATTAATTAGGTAAACTGTAAAATAGTTTGTGGACAGTGGACACTCTTCCCGTAAAGTATGCCTTGATCTTGCCACCTCATTTGAACCTATATCGCATGACAATATAATAAACAAACTAAATGAATTCCAAACTGACTCCTATGCAGTTAGATGGATTGTAAATTGGCTGTAGGACAGATCCCACACAATGAGGCTAGCAGGTGATTCTTTGGTAGCCAGTGGAGTTCCCAATGGATCTGTCTTGGGACCTCTGCTATTCAACATATATTTCACTGATCTACATCTCACAAATAGTGATCTCTGGTTATCCATGTTTGCAGATATTTGTAAACTGGTTGTCCCAGACAAGCATCCATCTGACTCATATTTGTTAATGACCAATGTACTAAAATTAACTTAAATTAAATGTCAAAATGGGCAATAGTGTTGTACTCATTAAACAATCCCCCATCCAATTTATAGTTTTGCTAACATCCCATTTCAAAATGAGAACATGAGTAAAGAGCTCCACACCATTTGACCACTATGTTGCCATGCTGGTTAGAAAGTCCTTTCACCTCACACAACTTATTACAAAAGGCATGCTTCAAGAGCAAAATATGTTATTTTCCACCTTTTATTCTGCACTAATGAGGCCAATCATATAATACAATGCTCCTTCAGGATGCATCTCACAAGATGTATCAAGCAACTAGAAAGACTACAGAGGTTCCTAACTAAAAACAGTAAGGGTTTAAAAACCTGAGCTACCAGTGGAAACTCTAGCCCTGTATTGGGTATCCTATAGTCTCCTCTTTGATGATATGTGCATTGACTATCATGATATAAAGGATCCAATAGTACAATAACTCTCATACCTTCATAACTGAAAACATGCTATAAATACTATGACCAGAGACCTAAATATACTTTAACAAATAAGAAAAAGAAAAAGGAAAGATGGATTTGTTATGCAGTACCTACTCTTTCTTTGGAAAGCCAATTAAGCAATGTGATTCACTATCAAAAGGGTGCTAGATAATTGGATGGGCATCCATAAATTCACTCCTGGTATGATTAGTCAGGGAGGTAATGCCTATTGTGGGTATTAACAACATGTTAATGATCTTCTGGCCGAGTTTCTTTTGTATTTCCTATGATTCTCTGATTCTGACCATTGGCTTCAAAAACTAGCTTAGGTTTGCTGGATCCTGTAATTGACTTGATAGTGGTCTCAATTTTTTGTAATGTTTTTATTTTCCTTGAAAAGAGTAGTATTGGAGTAGCTATATCATTTAGGGATTTTCTTTCTTTCTTTTGTTGTAGACTTTATTTATGATGGTGAAACACCAAGGTACTTTATTTTTTTTTATTTTTTTATTTTGACTGCTTGTTCTATGTGTTTTTCTAAATGGGTTTAAAATTCCTTAGTGAGGCTTGCTGCTGTATCAAAGTCAGAGGTGGAGCAGTCAAAAATGAATATAGACATTTCATCATAGAGTAGGTTGAGGCTGGTACACTTATAGTCTTTAAATTCATTGGAGTCTGCTAGAGGGACTTTTAGTAGTTAAAAGTAGAAAGTCATGTTTGTGGACAGATATCACCATAGAAGGTGATACCAAAGGTATAGTCAAAAAGCAGTCATACTTGCAAGAATCGGGTCAAACATGTTTTGCCCTCTAGTAGACTTGTTTGACAACTGATCAAGAGACTTTTTGTTATTAAATTTAGGAATATCTGGGCATATCCAACATTGCAGGTATAGATTTTCCAGTTTACTGAACATAAAGCCAACCAAAGTAAGGCAGTTTCTTCTAATAAGGAAATCATTTAGTACACTGAGAAATCTTGCATGGTCATCAAGGGACAAAGAAGGTATTCTGAAGCAAACTCTTCATTGATAATGAGTTGAGGGGATCCGTAGGAATCTGTCTAGAGACAACATGTTCATGGAAAAATAAGGAGACTCCACCACAGTTGACATCATGTTTGAATACATGAAAATCTGAAAAGTGTAAATCAAGTCTCATTAGCTAACACTGAGCTTTCCAAATGCAAATGTGTCTCAGGATCAGACACAGTGAGGTGACTTGGGGACAGACATGTTAATTACACTGGAATGTCTATTAACTGGACTCTGACTAAAAAAGTTATAAGCGAGGAAGCAAAGGATTTAGCCAGTATGTGAATGTCTTGAAAAGAGAGATGCAGCTCCTCTTTAGTGAAGCAGCATATATTGTATCCCTTGAAATGACACCTGTTTAACAAATTACTGAAACCAATTATCTTGTCTTTCCATCTAGGTCTCATTCATGATGAAGGAAGGATTCAACTCAGAACCAGTGTATTACCTGGATTTGCCACATTTATGCAAAGTCCTGACATGTCTCTTTGCATGTCCATCAGGGTTTTACATCTGAAGTTATTGCCTCCCACACTGTCATATTGTGGTCATACTTGTAGGGGCCATTTTACATCAGACATCCTGATGCCTGGAAGACAACATACTTTAGCTCTCACCTTGTCCAGCTTTGTGGGTGGTCAGTCAATATGCCTGACAACAGACCCCCTATCATTAAAACATATCTGTTGCTGTTGTAGTCTGGAGTGGTAGAATTGGGGGTGGGGGGGTTGCTCAGGGTGACTCTTTATGATGGTAAGAAAAAGGTAGATGAGGGTAAGACATTTTGGCATAATTATCAAGGAATGTTTGAGGCTCACAAGGTATTTTTTTAAGTGAGAGGAAAGCCTCTATATTAATTAAGTGTTTGTACCTTTGACAGATGGAATTATTTGCATTGTGAATAAGTTTATTATCTGTGCGCATAAAGTAGTTCACTGTCCTAGGAGACCAAGTGTTCAAAAGCTGCAACAGAGATGAAACTAGAAAACCTTCCACATTCTCTCATGCTTAGGAGTTGGGATGAGTAAAATAAATACAGCAGAGGATGAAAGTAATCATTATATAAGAAAAACAAGCAATAGTATCTCCAGTGAATGGTCATCTTGTCCTAGATGTTGCAGATTTTTAAAGTAAAATGGAAAAAAAATGGTTAACCTTCTAGGTATTGCATTGTGTGCTAAGCAGGCAGGAAGATATGAAAGATTGGATAACTCAAGCTTTAGCAGTATAAGGGGAGGAAATTCCCAATTTGATTTTGTAGTGATGTCTGGTATAAGCAGATGAGATGTGATTGTCAGGAGCTTCCTAAGACAAAATAAACAAAGGACAGGCAACTAAAGCACAGGAGAGCAACATGAGTTGTCTGGCTGGCACTCAGTATTCTGGATCTATAAAATCCAATGGTATGGTAAAACATTTAAGTAGGTTAAACAAAGTGACTTTACAAATGATGCTTTTGTGCTTACTGAAAACAGCAATGAAAGTTAAGAGGGAGAGAATGCTGCCACCAAATTAACATAAGGGACAGACAACAAGAAAGACACTGGATTTAAAATACAGCAAGAGCAAGTTGAGATGGTGGGAAAAATCACAAATGGGTGTGCATGTAAATGTAATAAGCCAATATTAATTATTATATTTCATTTTGATATCTGCACATGAATTCAAATTTGAGAATGCATTGAACAGCTTGTACAGAATTACATATTTATTTCATTTTGTAATGTTACTGTATTCTGTATAGTCTTTTTATATATAATATATATTCTGATACTGTTCTGTCATCTACATGCAATTTGTTCTACCTACATATAATTTCTTTTTAGCCTTTATTCTTGCTTTTGACTGCCTATGCTTGCCTTTGTATCTTTGGTCATAGATGAAACTGATCAACAGTCCAGCCTGCCTACTCATTAAACCACTAGCAAACAAACAGTGAATTTGGTCATAAAAATGTGAATATAAAGACAGAAATGCATTCATGTAAAACTATCCTTCTAGTCAAGTATTATGGTGGTAGAGAAGTTGATTGTTCTGAGTGTTAAGTTTGGGATATTTATGAATATGAACCATATATCTAGTGAGGAAATGAAAGGAAATTCAAAATGTGAGGATAATACTGTTTGACCTTCAACAATTTTCCTCATAGTATACTAACAGCTCACTGCCAGATGAAGATGGGGATTCTTCCCAAGGTGAACTCTCCCCTTTTTCACTATCCTTAAAAATGCACACATCTCATTCGAGACTCAATATTTAATGTATTAAGGTCACAGACAATGCCCTTTCACAATGTTAGCATAAGTACCAGATCTATTGATATTTGTTCTTCTGCCTTCCCCACCTAGTAGTCAAATAACATATTTTACAAATTGCACATCAAACGATATTGGTATCTTTAATGATATGCAGTTCATCCTGCAGTACAAGCCTACGTCAGCATAACTATTTCTTCCTCAGCAAACCATCTGCAGAATCTTTTAGCTCTTTTAATTTCCATCTGTACTTACTAAGTACTAATATCAATTTTCTTTACTTTACTTTGTATCACCATTGTTTTCTTCACCAAAGCATTCACCATCACTTTTAAAATCAATCATCCTTCTAATAAACAATCATATAACTCTAGTACTGGATTTATGTTATAAAAAATAAAGAAGTTATGTTCTTACCATAACATTCCGTGTGTGTTGTCCATCTCGTCCTTTAATCTCACTGATGGGATGGATCCAATCTGTCGGATCCGTCTTTGCCTTTACATAAGCTTGATGTCCTCAGCCAAGCTCCTGGGCATTTCTCTACCCATAATGCACCTGTTCTATAGCCACAGATCATGTTTGCCCCCCATCCCCCAGCAATGAGAGGAAAAATACATTATCAAGAGAATGTAACATAAAGACATTATACAGACCATACCTCAGAGGCTGTAGAGTCCTATAAAAATCCAATGAGAGCTACTGGTTCTACCAGGAGGGGGAATGGTGGGTGGGTTGTGAGAATAAGGGATGAGATGGACAACACACATGGAACGTTATGGTAACCACATAACTTCTTTATGTGTTGTTGTCAATCTCACCTTTATTCTCTCTAATGGGACTGCATCCCTAGCTATCTAATTCTTGGATGGCTCATGGGAGAATATTCCTCAGAATCATAGATCCAAAGGATGCTTTACTCCTAGAGGCCAAATCCAACTTATAATGAGTGATAAAAGTATGTGGTTTAGCCCATGTAGCTGCAGCACAGATGCTGTCTAGGGGTAATCTGGCTTGGAAAGTCACGGAAGTGGCTACTGCCCTGGTAGAATGAGCCCTCATAGGATTTAGAATAGTTTTGTGGTGAGAATTGTATATAAAAATATATACATTGTGATAGCCATTTGGAAAGTATTACTTTAGAAACTGGTTGGCATTTCCTGATGTCTGAATAAGAGATAAAGAGCTGATCTGACTTTCTAAATTGTGATATACTGTGTAAATAGAAATTTAATTGTCCTTGGACATCTAAAAGGTGGAGAGAACACTCCCCTTTGTTCCCAAAGTTCGGAAAGAAAACTGGCAATTCGATAGACTGGTTGAGGTTTGTTTCCAAAACCACTTTAGTTAAAAAGGAAGGATTCATTCTCAGAGAAACTCTGTCTTTATGAAAAAGTATGTACTGGTGTTTGGAAGATAGGGCCTGTAGTTCAGTCTTCCATGATCAAAATTTCAAATCAGATGTAGCAGATGGTTCAAAGGGTGGGTAAATAAGGTTTGACAATACAAAATTCAAATCCCAAGGTGGAATAAGGTTTCTGAATGGAGGGCGAATTAAGGAAGTACCTTTGAGGAATGCTTTACAAAGTCTGTGAGACATTATAGCAGTACCATTTTCTCCTATGAGAAAATTAGAGATGGCTGCTAGTTGAACCCTAATAGTAGCTACAGCAGCTCCCTTGCTGAATAATTTGGCTAATAATTCCAAAACAGAGTGCAAGGGAGCTGTGAAGGGATCTATGCTATTAAGATTAGACCAGGCCACAAATCTTTGCCATTTGCTTTTGTACCATTTTTGAGAAGAGTTCTTGTAGGAAGAAAGCAAAATGCATTTTACTGGAGAAGAAAGTAGAGGAAACCTGGTTATAATGGGAAACAGAGCAGCTAAGCTGTCAGTTTGAGATTGTGGAGACTGGGATGAAGTTCTTCTGATGGATGTGTCAGTAGATCTGGAACTGGGTCCAGGATCCATAGTCTCTTCCGTACATGAGGCCAGATAAAGGGGAACAATATCTGTTTAGGCCAAATAGGAGGCAATTAGAATCACTGTGGTCTCAAACAAGCTTGCTCTCTGTAGGAATTTGGGAATCAGAGGTATTGAAGGGAAAGCATAAAGAAGTCCTGGGGGCCAGTCATGGACATGTGCATCCATTAGTGACACCCACACCAGGGGGCTCAGTGCAAACTAGTAGAAGCATTTGGCATTGATGGGTGATGCAAAGAGATTGCAGCAAGGCTGGCCCCACTTTCTGACAGAGGGATCATTCACGTGGCCAAAGAATGGCTCTGCTCAGTTTGTCCGCAATAATGCTGGATTACTCCTGAATGTCCATTGCTATTAGAAAGTGGTTGGAGGACTCTGCCCATTGCCAAACCCTCAGGCCTTCTCAACATAAGGGGTAAGATCTGGTTCCCCCCTGTTTGTTTATATACCAGACCACAGACATGTTGTCTGATTGAATTGCTATTGTTCCTAGAGGGAGAGAGTTCTAAAATGCTTGCAATGTGAGGAACACGGCTCTCACCTCTAGAACATTTATGTGCAAGTGGGCCTCATGTTCCTGTCAAGTGCCTTGGACTGTGTTCCCCAGATAATGCCCCCCACCCTATCTGGAACACATCCATGGTTACTGTAGCTTTGGGCTGACGGGGATGCAAGGGCTGGCCTTGAGAGACTATGGGAGAGCTGAGCCACCACTGAAGGTCTTTTTTGCAAAAGTTCATTAGTATAATCTTGTGAGACATTGGAAGATCCCAAAAAGATGAGTTTTCTTGAGAGTAACCTCTGGAGGATTTTTGAGCTAGGGGAATTAGCACAATTCAAGCAGCCATTTTGTCTAACACCTGTAGGACTAGTTTTGCCAAAGCCTTTCTCTTATTTATTAGCATGCTTACATGACATTGAAGATTGTAGACTCTTTCTTGGGGAAGCTTTGCTGACATAATTATTGTGTTTGACATGGCTCTAGATCAGACTTTTTGTAATTTATCAGGATTCCAAGGGATGAACAAAGCTGAAGGGTGTAGTCCCTGGCTTTCTGAAGACGATACATGGTTGGGATGGAGATGAGCCAGCTATCCAGATATGGAAACACACGGAATCCTTTGCACCTCAGGTGAGCTGCTACTACTGCCATGCATTTGGTGAACACTCTGGAGCCTGTAGTGAGACCAAATAGCAGAACTCAAAACTAGAAGTGACTGGCTCCTAGTGGTTAGTGTATGAACCTTCTGGATCATCTGCTCATTAGAATGTGCTAGTATGCATCCTGAAGGTCTATGGAGCACATCCAACTGTATTTTTCCAGGAGTGGAAGTATTGACTGCAGTGTTACCATCCAGAAATTTTTTACAGACCTGTTTAAAATGCTGAGATCCAAGATGAGTCTCCAGTCCCCTGTTTTCTTTGGAACTAAAAAGAATCTTGAGTAAGTTCCGGATCCTTTCTGGTCTGCGGGCACTTGCTGGATGATTCATGTTTAGCAACTTTTGAACTTCTAAGGTTGCCTCTTCCTTTTGACTGGGCGGAATGTCTGGAACTAAGGTGATTATAGGAGGATGGTAGGTGAAGGGAATGACATATACCCTGGATATTATACTCTGCACCCATCTGTCATTTATGATGTTTCGCCAGGTTTCTTGGTTCAGAGACAAATTACCCCCTCCAGAGGTGAGCAATCAAACACTCCTTCAGGAGTGCTGGAAGTCCCTCTAAAGAAAGATTATATGAAGCCCTGATTATGTGGACCCCCCCTCTACTGCAAGGTTGGCGTCTTCCATTATTGTTCCCCCCACTGCCCCTGGGGAAACTGTCACCTTGTGCATCCTGGGAAGACCTGTGGAATTTTCTGAACCACATTTTCCAACTACCCTCTCTGATCCTTTGGGAAGGGTCTGGTGGGTGCAGAAAAATGTACTCTAACAGCAGACAAGGTCCTGCCCTCTTGTTCACACCTGGTGAGAATTTCTTTCACTTTTAGTCTAAAAAGAGCGGAGCCATCAAAAGGGGCATTAACGAAGGTAGACTTGAAGGACTCTGCAAAGTCACAAAGTCACATCCAGGCCTGTCTCCAAAGAGCAATGTCTGAACCCGCAGCTCTACTCATTCCATCTGCAGCATAGGATATGAGCTGCATGGAAGAGTTTACTACAGAATTAAGGGTGGTGAGCTGAGCATTAACTTAATCTGCTACTGCATCAGCTATGGCTCCTTGAAGGGAGTCTGGGAGTTCTTTAAACAGGTCCCTCTGTAGCTTAGTGAAATGGGTAAGGTAGTTCAGGGACCAAAAAGCAACAGTTGCTGATGAAAACACTCACTTCCCATATCTATCCATAGTCCTAGAGTCTTTATTAGGAGGATGGATAAAGGAGCTGGTCTCAGATAGCTTCTTTTTTGTAGCCACCACCACAGCCATGGCATCAACTGCAACTCCTTTATTAAGAAACCCTTTATCCTTAGGTGCTGTAATGAACCTATTTGGCTTTCTAGGAGTAGGTTCTATGAAACCTGGTACCTTCCATGGCTTTCTAGAGACTAAATCCATATGCTTGTCAGAAGGCAGAGTAACCCAAGAGGTGGAAGGGCGAGACCCAATGGCTTTCAGGTAAACTGAGTCCTCAGCAGAAGGAGGGGCTGGACTGCTAGTCACCTCTCTGTTTCAACAATTCCAGGATGTCTCCAAGGGAGACATCATCAGGAGGTGACCTAGTGGACCCTTCTGCCTCATCAAGGTCAGTGTCTGATGTGATAGACTCCACTGGGGAGTCAAGGTGCTTCCTCTTGCATGTCCTCTTCTGAGGGACCACCTCAGTTGGATGCTCTAGGGAGGTATCAGGAGATGGTGAAGTGTTTCGATGGACAACCTGAGGCCTGGGGTCTCTGAGATCCTGTGGAAGGGTTACCTGAGAGGATGAAGACAACTGGCCCATAGAGGGAGAAAGATCAAATGAAGGATGTGCCTTAGACTTAGTAGAAGTCAGAACCCTCCTCATAACCTCAAAGGCAGACTGCCCCTGCTCCAAGGACTCCCCTGGATCTGACAAAAAAGTTGTCAGAGCTGAAGGCATCCCCAAAGCCAGTGACAGAAGCTCTGAGGCTGAGGTAGGAGCAGAACTCACCCATGTCAAATCCCTGAGAGACAGAGTCAGATTCTGAGAAGTATGACCTAGCTCCGAGGATCCAATGGGGGAGTGTCGGCTCCTAGAGGCTTCCTGCTCCAAATGGAAGGAAATGCTCAGGACAAATGTCTGCATCGGGGTAAGCAATGGACCTGAAAGTGACACCGACATGACCTGGAGATAGGACTCTTATGGCTCTGAAGCCAAAGGATGGATCGGAGGAGGAACAATTACTAGAGATGTAGACTGCATCTGATCTGATTCCTTTGGGCTCAGATTCAACAGAAGTTTGGCCAGAGCTAGAGTCTTCAACAGCCTCTGCACAATCCTATCCACATTTTCATTGGATAAGCTCCTGGTAGACCTTGTAGAAAGAGATGGTGATCTGGATTTAGTAAATAATGGAAATGGGAGCTGTAAAGTCACTGGTTTAAGTGAAGGTGATTGGCTCCGATGTGGAGTATGTGTCAGAGCAGAAGATGTCAGAGCTGAGGGTTCTGTTGGCTCTAATGTAGTCTTGGATCCAGTAGTGACTGTCTGCTCCAAGGATGCTGGAGGAGTAGAGAGTGAAGGAGTTTTCAGTCTCGGCTCCGAAGAGTCTTTTGGAGCTGAAGATGCCCTCTTGGAAGTCTTGTCCAGGGATTTTGAAGACTCTGAAGAAATAGCCTCTGAGAAGGGTGTTTTTAGCAAACCCTTTAATGTTAACTTGCTTTTATGCTCAAGGAGAGCTCTCTGATTAAATCCATGACATATGGAACAATTTTCTTGTAAATAAAGAGCCCCCAAGCAATAAACACAGAAAATGTGCGAATCGCTAAGGGGCATCTTCTTTCCGCATTTTTCACATTGTTTTTGAAACCTAATGGTTTCCCCTCTGGTTACTGAGACATAATCAGTCAAAAACTCTCACACACACAAAGGTAATGAGTAAAAAGGGGATAGAAAGGGATAAGAGAAAGAATTGTTTTTTTTTTTTTTTTTAACAAGAAAATTGCGCACTAACTTGAATGGATGCTTAGAGGAGGGAAAGAAAGGGAAAATGTTGTACTCTAACTAAAACGGATGATTAGAGAAGGAGAGGAGTAGTAGAAAGAAATGTCCTCTAACTAAAACAGATGGTAGAAATGACCAGCTGACTTAAACGGGTCTGTAGATTAAATGGGGTATGGTAGACTCACACTATAAGAAAGATAAAAAGAAAATAATAACAATAACAACGATATCAAGATTATTAGTAAGCAATTTTCTATACTTAGCCCAGAGCTTAGCTAAAGGTAACCTCTTCGCAGTGCAGCAAACGAGATCTGATGTTACAGAACAGGTGCATTATGTGTAGGGAAAATGCCCACGAGCTTGATTGAGGACCTTGAGCTTATGTAAAGGCCGAGATGGATCCGACGGAGTTAATCCGACCCATCAGTGAGAATAAAGATGAGATTGACAACAACACATCAAATATTAGTTTGTATTTGTATTAGGACAAACATGTTTATTTGTCAAACACACTTCCACTTTACATTTATTCCCTGCTTGCGTACTATTCAGAAACTGATGCCAGTTAGAAACCTCACATATTGAATTTCTAAATCTATTAAACATATATCTTAAATAATGATTGTCTCAAATCAAATTGTCAAGATAACCCTTTTCCTTCTACAGCTTGTTCCTTGATACTATTTTCCTAAACGTGCTTAGATATGATTTGAAAACATCTCTACTTTTTCTAAGCTTAAAAGGTCAAGTGAACTGCTCTATCCAGTTTGCTTTTTAGCAAGTACAGTTTTATTTGTCATATTTGCTCTCCTTTACCTAATGAATCCAAGAGTAGAAGTACTAATAAAAGAGTAGCATTGACCTATGTCTTTGTCACTTAATCACCTCTCTCATTATAGTTCACAGCAAATTTACTATATTTCATGTGGAAAGCATTTAATATGATAACAATAGAACACAAATTTTATCCTTAAATACTGAAAGAAGTCACCAGATCTCCTTTCCACTTTCAAATTAAAATGTCTACATTCAACAGCAGACAACCTGATGATGAGATGAAAATACATCTGCTTGCTGTTCATTTCCTTACTGCAGTAATGTCTGTTACCTTGACATGGCCTTTAAACTACTAATATTGCAGCATACAATTTTCAAAATGTCATGCTTTCTTTACAATAATATTGTTAAACTTAAAGATCCAGCTTTCCTTGACTGTGTCTAATTAATCTGGAACAGGTGTTTGCTGAAGTTTAAATGACTGCTACCAGCCACACTAATAATGGGTACTAAACTATCCAAATAAATTGTTAGCCTGTTCCCACATATCTGTCTAAAGTATGGAATGTTTATAGCCTTTGTTGCACTGTTTTGATTTTTCCAGTCTTGCAGTTTCCTTTACTACTTCTTATACATACAAAACTCAAAAAGATAATACAGCTCTTCTTAACTTAATATTTTTCCAACACTGCAGTGATTGTTTCACCTTCCTCAAATGACATAATTTCTTCTTATTTAAGGTTTGATCCAGGTAGGATTCATATTGATATATGTCATTTTTCTCCTCTATACATGGAAAAGATTCAAACAAATGCTCTTGAGAGAAAAACAAACATTGCAAACTATCATTTAATTGTTTTCCCATAACTTATTACATCCAAGTGACGCCTCCAGGTGCATTTGCATTTAACTCTTACTGACGGCTCTAGGTGTCAAATATTGCTGGTTCATATTTGCATCAATAATTCCAAAACCAGGCTATGTACAAGGTTTTAAAAGAGTTCCCCCAGGATTCAGCAAGCTCTGCATGGCGTGCAGGAATAGTGCAAGACCTGCTGCAAGCAATATGGCCGACGTGCGATCCAGGAATGAGCTCCCAGGACGTGCATGAGTGCTCCTGCACTATTCCTGCATGGACACAGCCTCTGTATGGCAATCACCTCATTTGCGGGTGAAAACCATGCAAATGAGGTGAATTAACAATACAGGAAGTAGGCAGGCATCCCTGCAGGAATAGTGTAGACTGCAGAAATGTATTCATCCAGTAGCTGAATACATTTCTGCAAACTATAAAATGGAGGCATAACAGCTCATAAAAAAACATGTATTATAAGGGTTAGGCATGCCAATGGCCAAATATATGGCCATAGGCATGAAAATTAGTTTCAAAATTATAAAAAATAACTTTTTTTGGCCAATTTCAGCTGTTTAAGCGTAGGGCTGCGGTGTGCAAATGGGATCAGCCCGAAAATAAGAAAGAAAGCTGAAAATAAGCTTTTAAACCAAAATCATCATTTTGCTGTAATAGGCAATGGTATGCATAACACAACAAGACCATGGAATAGTGGTTGCTAAGAGGGAAGGCTGAGTGTTGGTTTTGTAACCATGCATTAGCAGTCAGTTCTATGTAAATGAGGGGAATGATACTGAGTCACAGATTTCTCCTCAGTGCTAGCTTGCACCCAACCGTGTATGAGCAATAACATCATGGCTAAGCCTAAGAGCTAGGTGACCTCATGAGGGGGAGTGTCATGACTGCTATAAGCTTATTGGAGCACAATGGCCCGGAATTGCCCTTAGTTAAGCACAGCTAAGGAAGGGGGTGTGTCTGAAGCTGCCTAGCAGTGTTTACATTGCCTAAATGGGTGTGATTTAAACAAAACAAAAACAAAAAAAAAACAGGAAATAGCAGCTACATTTACATCTGAGTGCTGGGTTTGTGCTGTGCACCTTGGGGCTTAAACAGGAAGGTGATGGGAAGGGAAAACAGCAGTAGGAAGGTAATCAAGGAGAACTAGCATAGCTGGCAGGTGAAATGTATCAGAATCAGCCAATTACACAGGCAGCAGCCCAGCCCAGCCCAGCCCAGCACACTACTATAAACTATGCAAACACCTTTCACTCTGTTTTTTCTCACAAACCCTACACCACCAGTATACACAAACAGGGAAATCTTAATTAACAAAACTAACAAAATGATAGGGCCTGCTGTCACTCTCATAAATCAATATGTGGAAGAGGCTAAGGGTGCTGAGGATGAGAATGCTGATGACGAACCCACAGTGAGGAGAAGGAGAAGAGTGTACAGACCCAGGGTAACCTACCAGGGGCTACATGAGCTGGAGATAGTGGAGCAATATAGGGTGGACAGGGACCTCTTGCAGCAAATTGTTGAGCTGTGCTGGCCACACCTCATACACAGAACCAACAGAGGGGAACCCATCCCAGTGGATACCAAGGTATGTGTAGGTTTAAGAATACTAGCCAGAGGTACAATCCAAAGGCCAACTGGGAAGATCATGGGGATTTCACAGGCATCAGCATTCAGGGTACTCCACCAGTTCCTGGATGCCATGTCAGCACAAGCCGGTGAGCACATATATTTCCACAACACCCTTGAGGCGTTGACTAGCAATATGCATCTCTTCCACCAAATAGCAGAATACCCTGAGGTAGTGGGCGCTATAGACTGCACGCACATACATCAAAGCACCACCCGGCAAGCAAGTCTACATAAACTGCAAGGGCTTCCCCTCCATCAACTGCCATGTCATGTGCGATGCCCAGGGCATTATAATGATTGTGTGTGCTGGTAGCCCTGGAAGCTATCACAACTCTCACATCTGGCATATGACCTGAACAAGAACTCCATAATGAGGCACATGCACAGACCAGAATCATAATAGAGCATGTGTTTGGGATACTCAAGTCACAGTTCCAATGCTTGGACATATCCGGTGGAGTATTGCAGTATTCTCCAGCTACATGTACCCAAATTTTCATTGTATGTGCCATGCTACACAATATGATCCTGCTGAAACAGCTGCAGCAGGAACTGCATGGGGCAGGGCCACACAGCTCCCCACCATTGCCAAAGCCAGCACAGGCACAGACTGTCTCAGAGGAGGAACGACCTGAGCCTGCCCCTGTAGGCAGAAGAAGGTGTGCCCAGTATGCCCAGGCTTTGACAAAGAGGCAACGCATAGCACATACAGTGACATGGTAAGAACCCAGTGAATGACACCTCTCTCTAACTTGCACATACAGTAAAAGGGATGCCAAACATGACACTACCTGTGCTTTACCATGTATAGGGAGTGTACTATGTGCATCCGACATAGTCAGCCCTCCATCACCATTCTCAGTACTGGCACAGCCACAAGGTAAGTCACTCTCCCTCTCAATTGCTGAATGGAGTAGTATGTTCTGCTACTTGTATCTATGGTACCGGATGTGAGCATGCAAGGGAATCAGGTAGCTGCATGGGATGGCAGCCGATAGTAGACACCTATATGGACAGCATGAAATCCATAACAAATACTGGTATCAACATAATAGGCTGTACTAGACAAGGTGACAAATTCCACTGCAGGACATGTGGTGGGCCAAATGTGTGCCCATAGGACACACACATGCATGCCATACTCAACAACATTCTCAGCCAGCAGGACAGGTATAGATGACCAAAAGGAAAGGCTGTGCTAAGGCCTACGATTGATGGCAATGGAGAACAGCTCCCCTCCAGACTTACACAGAAAGACTACAACAGGTCACGCAGTTGGATTTTAGTTCTGAAGGGTAAGTAGTCTGAAACTGAAATGTAGGTCAATAAAACCTAAGATCTTTACTCCACTGATATGCTTCTAGTCTGCATGATAGGTAAGAATACAGAATGAAATGGAAGCCAACAGAGTGCCTGAAATACCAGTACAGTCATAGAAAATATTTACAGTTGTCAGGTGTGCCCCACCCCACAATCCTAAGTGAAATGTAGTAACATGTATGTCTGGACATAATAACAGTGGAGCACAGATTACCTAAGCTGGCCAAATTAGCAGGATAGACTGTTGCACATGTACAATATGCAGGACTCTGTGTGTTAGGTTGTTGTGTGTTGCATATTGTGTGGAAGTGGTCAGCATGTAGGCATTGAGGGTTGTGGCCCAGTGGCCTATGGCCAGTACTGTTGATGACAGGGCCAAGTTCATACAACTGCAGTGCCAAACACAGTGCATCCCAGCAAGACCCAATCCAGCAGTAATCCATTCTAATTGTTCAGATGTAATATCTGTCACCATCTGAAAAATGGACATGCCATGAATGTGGGCCCAGACATACACACAGTGCACAGGTGGACGTACCCTAGAAAAATTATATAAAATCTAATAGTCAGATGGACACACCTTTTGAATTGTGCATACAGGTTAGCAGCACATTAGTTGTCTGTGTAGTATGGAATAGTGATGTAGTCTGGCCAAACACTGGCAGACCACAAAAGGCACAGTTATGAAGTACTGAAAAACTGCTGATGTCCTGGCACAAGGGGAATATGCCACATATATCTGTGAATTGGCTGTAAGAAGCTTCCATAGCACGCATGCACTCAGCTCGACCCACCATCAGCCACAGTTTCATCACAGATCATATCCCTGCTGTTGGGAATGAGTGCAGTATGACCCCCACTTCTGTATGGGAATACCCACAGAATGCAACATGCTGAAGAGGTGTCCCATGCAGGTGTGTCCCTAGCTGTAAGTAGCACCCTGCCAGCATCCACACCAATGGATTAATAAGAACAGAAATTATTGCCATTAACAGCTTGCACTCCTGCTCTGTCACCCCAGGGGAATCTAGTGGCTTGAAGCCTGGGACTGTAGGAGTTACATAATGCACTGGGCTGCTACAGATGGTTTGCATCACTACCAAATGCCCTACCGTCCTCTATCAAAGGCCTGTGCCTCACTTGTACTGCCAATGTATGTTATTTCATGGAGTCCCAAATAATGACATAACACAGTCCATAGAACACAAATGCAAGGCCATGTCAACAAATCCCAGGAGCATGCCCACCATGTCCTACTGCATGAACTGTGGACCAACCCCTAAATATTGCTGGGATGAAGGGATAACTATAGGGATACTTATCAGATATTGCTTGCATAATGTTCAGAAGAGACTAGAATAACAGAGGGGGGTAGAAGCATGGACGCCATGGAGTGTGTGAAGTCTGACACTCTGGTGTGTGCCCATACTATCCCTGCCTGCAAACCCAGGAATAGGTGGCTACAAACCTGCTTGTAAACCACAATTTGAAGGGGAACTGACCAGATATATGAGCCCTGCCTCTGGGTAGCCTGTGTGAATCTGTACAGCTGAGAGGTATGGCCACAGCAGGATATGGCCATTCTGTCATGTCAATAGATGTACAAGCAGGTGATCCTCAGCCACCACAGTACCAAGGTGCTGGACCATTTACACAGACCCATCAGCAAGTGTCTGCAGTTCCCCCTCCAGAATGGCATGAGTGTGCAAGAATATGTAGGCTCCAGACCACAATACTGGACACAGCTTCATTCATCTTGTGTTCCCCAGGAAATTACTTTGAGCAAATAAGTATATTTGTCAGTAGTTGATGACATAATACATCACAGTGTAAAACAGTACATATGTCTGAATATCTTTGCTAACCAAATAACGACATAACACAGACCACAGAACACAAATGCAAGGCCATGTCGACAAATCCCAGTAGCATACCCACCATGTCCTACTGCATGAACTGTGAACCAAAACCATGTAGCACAAGCAGCACAGACACGATTAGTTACAGTATCCTACTATCCTTTGCCCATCATGACTCCATATTGTCAACCTATCTACAAATATCCTGCAGAAACAGGCTGCTAGCTGTAGGTGTAGAATACAAATGCCTGCACCGGAGTACAACCTACCTGTAATGGATTCACACATTCAATACAGAAGGTCATACTGGGCATGCTCCTACACTTAGAGAAATGAAGCCCATGTCTGACAACAAAATACAGAAAGGTCATACTGGGACTGCTCCCACACTTACAGAAATGAAGCCTATGTCTGACAACAACAGTGAACTATACATATCTGTCAATCGCAGATTTCTGTGCACACACACTACATTCCATGCCATTCATGCTTTGCACACACATCAGATAGGAATACACACATATATCCAAGGACAACACACTATAATAGGTCAAACATACACAAACAGAGATGTGGGAAAGAGAGAGACAGTGACAAAGAGCTTCCCATCATGAGGCCTGCCCCACCCACCACGCATCCAATTGGCCAATATCACATGATGTGCTGATGTCTATCACTGTAGACATTTGCTTCTGGTAGCCCTCAACACTATAATGTCTGTGGTGCTTGTGATAACTGTGTAACATGACAGTACAAGTCATTATTCATCTAGCAGTCATATACACAGTCCTGTCAAATGTAAAGTTGTATGAGACTGACTGTTGTATGTGTGTTTCCAGAGGAATGGTTTATGGCCCATTCCCACACACTGCACTCCCCATTGCCCTAATTTTGCTAGCCTGCTGATGTCATTCATCTTGAAATACCCCTTTGAAGAAGAATAATTTCTATAACCTCTGTGGCGCATGCAATAACTGTGTAATGCTATAGCATGACATACTAGTAAGGTAGGAGTTCTAATCCTAGACATGGTGACTATGAAACTGTGTTTGTGCTGGGATCAATGATTCCAAGGTAATTCACAGACACTACATCTCCCATTGCCCTACTTTAGCAAGCCTGCTGATGTCATTAACCTTGAAATACCCCTTTGGATAAAGACTAGCCCTATAAGCTCCATGGCATGTGTAATAACTGTGTAATGCTGTAGTGTAACATACTAGTTAGATAGGAGTTCTAATCACAGACATGGCAACTGTGCATGTGTGTGTGTAGGGATCAATGATTTTGAGACCATTCACAGACACTACACCTCCCATTGCCCTACTTTAGCAAACCTGCTGATGTCATTCACCTTGAAATACCCCTTTGGACAGAGGCTAGGCCTATAAGCTCTGTGGCACGTGCGATAATTGCATAATGCTGTAGTGTATCATACTAGTTAGGTGGGAGTTTTAATGCCAGACATGGCAACTGTGTGTTTGTGTGTGTAGAGATCAATGATTTTGAGGTCATTCACAGAAACTACACCTCCCTTTGCCCTACTTTAGCAAGCCTGCTGATGTCATTCACCTTAAAATACCCCTTTGGATAATGGTTAGCCCTATAAGCTCTGTGGCATGTGAAATAACTGCATAATGCTATAATATGACTTACTAGTTAGGTAGGAGTTCTAATCCCAGACATGGCAATTGTGTGTGTGTAGGAATCAATGATTTTGAGGCCATCCACAGACACTACACCTCCCATTGCCCTACTTTATCAAGCCTGCTGTCATTCACCTTGAAATACCCCTTTGGAAAAAAGCTAAACTTGTAAACTCTGTGGTACATGCAATAACTGCATAATGCTATAGTGTAACATGCTAGTTAGGTAGGTGTTCTAATTTCAGACATTGCAATTGTTTGTATAGAGAGCAACGATTTTGAGGCCATTCACAGATAATACACCTTCCATTGCACTACTTTAGCAAGCCTGCTGATGTCATTCACCTTGAAATACCCCTTTGGACAGAGGCTAGGCCTATAAGCTCTGTGGCATGTGCGATAATTGCATAATGCTGTAGTGTACCATACTAGTTAGGTTGGAGTTTTAATGCCAGACATGGCAACTGTGAGTTTGTGTGTGTAGAGATCAATGATTGTGAGGCCATTCACAGAAACTACACCTCCCATTGCCCTACTCTAGCAAACCTGCTGATGTCATTCATCTTTAAATACCCCTTTGGAGAAGGGCTAGCTCTATTAGCTCTGTAGCACATGTGATAACTGCATAATATTGTAGTGTAACATACTAGTTATGTAGGAGTTCTAATCCCAGACATGGCAACTGTGAAACTCTGTGTGTGTAGAGAGTAATGCTTTTGAGGCAATTCATAGTCACTACACCTCCCATTGCCCTACTGTAGCAAGCCTGCTGATGTTAGTCACCTTGAAATACCTCCTTGGATAAAACTCAGCCCTGTAAGATCTGTGGCATGTGCAATAACTGCATAATGCAATCGTGTAATGTACAATTTAGGAGTTCTAATCTCAAACATTGGAACTATGAAACTGTGTGTGTGTGTGTGTGTGTGTGTGTGTGTGTGTGTGTGTGTGTGTGTGTGTGTGTGTGTGTGTGTCTGTGTGTGTGTGTGTGTAGAGACTAATGCTTTTGAGGCCATTCACAGTCACTACACCACCAATTGCCTTACTTTAGCAAGCCTGCTGATGTTAGTCACCTTTAAATACTTCCTTGGACAAGTTTCAGCCCTGTAAGCTTTGTGGTGTATGCAATAACTGTGCAATGCTGTAGTGTGGAGTACTAATTAGGTAGGAGTTCCAATCCCAGGCATGGCAACTGTGAAACTCTACATGTGTGTAGAGAGTAATGCTTTTGAAGCCATTTACAGTCACTACAACTCCCATTGCCCTACTTTAGCAAGCCTGCTGATGTCATCTACCTTGAAATATACCTTTGGAGAAAGGCTAGCTATGTAAGCTCCATGGTGTGTGCCATAAATGAGGAACACTGTAGTAACAGTAACTACGCAGCTATGGGTTTGAATCTTATCTGTGGTGAGTGTTTTTGTGTGTACTTCAAGACTTTTTCCCCATTTACAGCCAGTACACATCTCAGAGCCTAACTTTAGCAGTTCTGCAGATATCATCCACCTAACAAGTATCTCTTGCAAACCTAAACCATATCAGGTCCGTGGTGCATGTGGTAAATGTGTAACATAATGATCCATAAAGGTTGTTAGAGGTTTAAACCTCACCTCTGGCAAATGTAAATGTATGATGCCAGTATTTTCAAGGGCTGGTGATGTTCCTCACCTTAGAAGTACCTTGGGACAACATCCATCCATTAAGCTCTGTGGCGCATGCAATAAATGCAATACACTGTAGTAGCAATACATAGTTAGGTAGGGGTTTGAATCTCAGTGCTGGCAAGTGTGTCTGTCATCAGTATTGTGGAGGTTGCTATGATTGTGTAAAGACAGGATGCACTGGGGGATGGGTTTTGCTAAATTATTATATTGAGGACCTATATGTCACAATGTTCACCTTAAATGGACAACAGATGTCAAATAGTAGAGAGGCTGGTGTAGACAATCCATAGCCCTACATGTGACATTATGGATTGGTGAACAATATAACCAACCCTTGTATTACACAGAAAAGACTCTCCACCCATGCCTCATACACAAACACACTTGGCTAGGCAACAACCACTATATTGGTAGTTCCCTGCATATTGCCCACAGAGAGTAACCACGGTGTGATTGCAGTGGACTACATGCCTGTTGACCACAACAATGCCACAGACATCAGAAAGTACTGTGATGTGTAACATCTCCTCACTAAGTGTGTGTTATCCAAAAAATAAAAGGACATGTCACCCTGTTCCATCCTTAAAATAGGCAAATAAATGGTAACAGTGGTCCTTTGCTATGTTCCCCACTGAACGCCTGAAACACCTGTAGAGTCTGCAAATCTAACCCACAAAGGGAATACCATGCCTTATACACATGCCCTGTATGGACAGATGACACTAACTTCACTGAATACCTGTATCATGCTGTCAATGTAGGTGTAAGCATGACCTCAGTTCCATAGCCAGGTCTCACCACATGAGGTCAGGATGATAACTATATGTCCACACAACATGCTCCAGAGACCCCAAATACACTTCCACATGTCACAGAACATGCATGTGGGACATGTGCACAACCCAGACACTGTCCATGTTATGGAATATAGATCACATACATGGCAAACATTGCATAACACTGGCCACCCACAATAGTAACCCAGATGACTAGATGGTGAATACAATACTCACCTGTGTGGGCCAATACAGGGACTATGTTGCTGAGCCACAATGGAGACCATTGTCATGTGTCCTGATGCCAAGGTATTCCCTTTGCCTAGCCTTGTACAGACTTCTGGCAGAGTCACCTACTACACACCTGTGAAGCAATGAACCCATGCATGTCAGTACTAGCAAATCTATGTGTGTGTGTGTGTGTGTGTGTGTGTGTGTGTGTGTGTGTGTGTGTGTGTGTGTGTGTGTGTTTGTGTGAAGATTAATGATTTTGAAGCCATTCACACTCACTACACCTCCCATTGCCCTACTGTAGCACACCTGCTGATGTAAGCCACCTTGAAATAACCCTTTGGCCATATAGTACCAGATAAGCTCTGTGGCACGTGTGATAACTGTGTAATACTGTAGTGTAACAAACTAGTTAGATATGAGTTCTAATCCGTACCCTGCCAACTGTGTTAATGTGTGTGATTCTTTGAGAGAGTGTGGTTGTGTCTTCCTTGACACCTGCTTTTGTGGAAGGTCACATGTACTACACTTCCCTTATCCATTCTTTATCACTGTTCAAAGCTACCTTTCGACAGTTTTCCAACATGTAAGCTCTGTGGTGTGTGCAATAACTGCATAACAATGTAATAGCAATACATAGTCAGGTAGGGGTTTGAAACTCCCTACTGGTTAGTGTGTGTTTTTGTGTGTGTTATCAGTGTCCTCTGTGGGTGTTGGGGTGATTGTGTAATGACATGGTCCTTTGCCATGTGGGTTTTGCCACATCATTATATTGAGGAGCTACTTGTCCCATTGTCAGCATTACAAGGCCAATATTTTCCAAATATTGTAGAGATTGTTGTTGAAACTCCTCACCTATAAATGTGCACAGCCATGTGCAATTACCATGTGATAGTATGGATTAGTACACAATATAGGCAACCGTTATAATGCCCAGATACCACTCTCCACCCATGGATCATACACAGACATGCTTGGCTCTTACTCTCCTACTCCCTTCCTTTCTTACTTTGTCTCTGTCTCTCTCACTCCCTCTCTGGTGGATAAGGAAAAGTACACCTGCTTTGCTTAGACAGCAGCTTGAGTTTTGTAACTGATGCTCAAGATCAGCTGATGGCCTGTGCATGAATTGCAGCCCCCACTAGCTAATTGCATGTGGAACAGCTATGGAATCATTCCTATAGCCAATTGCATGGAAACACACTCCTATAACTAAGCACTTCATGTGGGTGTTGGCCATTTACCTTCACTGTGAGCAGAACTTCATGTGGGTGTTTAAAAAACAGCATCACAGAGGGTAGCTGGATATACCTCTTACAACATACACTGTGGAGACAGGCCAACAAACAGGAGGTGGAAGTTCCAGACATGGGGACAGAATGTAAGTACTGCTCTTCTACATTTGAAGTAATGTTGGTTTAACAGGGTTTGTGTGGATATGGCTGTTCTACATGATTTAATATCTGTCATGACAGTGTTATGTGGTTGAGGAAACTCTCACTTGTAGGGCTACCTGCAGACTGGCCAGTGTTTGGAGTCTTACATGTGTTGTGTTACTCACACATTTCCTATCTTTAAAAATCCAGTAGCACACTCTGAGGATTTCAGTCAGTACATGGTGAAATCCATGTGAGTTACTGACGTCATATCCCTCAGAAGACATATGTCACAACAAACCCTGTTACACCAGTAAATGTATGGGTTTATCACAGCAACATGTCAATATTGGCCCTGTGTTTGTGCCTCCAGCCACAAGTCAGTCATCCTTTGTACATATGTCATACAGTAAGAGGTGCATATGTTCGTACATCATTATTTACTGACATCATACCTGATAAGAAGCCAGTGAGATATGAGACTGCTAGACATGTTATGTATAGTAGACATTATATTAGAGGACAAAACCTGGACATTCTGTTTTATTGTGTACATTAGTGAGGTCAGTGTACTTATGGTGACTATTGACAGAGTGTGTATTTTGAATATGTACCTTGGCCTGTGTACAGACAGTGGTAGATGTCATTGTTCTTGGTCCTGTTCTATCTGATGTTGCATGCTGCTCCAGTGTGAGGTACCCTAACAGTGTACATGTTTGTAGGGCAAGACAAACACATGCCCCTTACCACAGTCAGGCATTGGAATACACTGTGTATTGGCCAAATATATGTAGGGTTAGTGTTTGAGTGACACATATGAGGATGGTGTTGTTCACACAGTCCATATACTGTAATAATAAGTATGCTTACCATATGTGACTGTGGCTGTGTTCAGATTGGTTGTGGGTATGCACTTTCACACAGGTGTCTGTTACTCCATGCTGTTACATGCCTGTAGATCCTGCTATATTTGCAAATACATATGTATTCCCCCATAAGAAATGTAGGCCAGTGTTGTGGCAGTCTGCCTGCAGTTTGCACAGTGCTTTGTGACATGCCTAGCAGCTCAGTGTATTTACCCAGTGTGATGTTATGTCCATATATTTGCCAGATGCACTGTTGACAAGCCACCATAACTGTTGTGCATTTCTGACAAAGGAGTGGGATGCTGTACAGATGTATGTCACTAACTAGTGGGTAGTATGTGAGCTTGTGACCTCTGCTCCTCTGGTTATTATGTGGCAGGACAGACAGGAGGGTGTGAATACATAAACTGTGTGAGCTTATATATTCCAGTATTTTCATAATATCCCCGTTTACATGGCTGTAAACATCCACTTTGTCAGGCTTGGTCCACACGTCTTGCACTAAGGGGTTCTGTGTATATCTCTGGACTGACCAGAGTGTGTCAGACTATCTACATTTATTGGTCATATTTCTGCTGTATTCCACAGGAACATTATTGTGATTTGTATGGTACTGCACTATGATGATCTTATGATGTATGTCAGTAACTGATGGCGTACATGACAGTATCAGATGTGGCTTCCCACACAACATTTCTGTTAAGACAACCCCTGTTACAGTCACAACATTCTTTATTTATACCTGCAATACTTACATGACATCTCCTTGCACTAAAAGGTTGTGACTATTGGTGCTGAGGTATGACTCCACTACATGTTATGGACATATGTTATACATATATGTATGTATGTATGTATGTATATATATATATATATATATATATATATATATATATATATATATATATATACATATATATATATATATATGTATACACGCACACACATGTATATATATATATATATATATATATACATATACATATACATACACATACACACACATACATATATATATATATATATATATATATATATATATATATATATATATATATATATATGTATATATATATATATATATATATATATATACACAGATACAGATAGCTTTATATATGAATATATATATAAAGCAATATACAGATGTATATGAATACATATATAAATTTATATGTGTATGTACATGTATACATATGTATATATATATATATATATATATATATATATATATATATATATATATATACACGCATATGTATATATATATATATATATATATATATATATATATATATATATATATATATATATGTATATATATAGATATCCATATCCTTGTTATGTGTCAACATGAGTGTTGTATTTACCTTCCCAGATGTATCCCACCATATTTATCTTTCATGTGTTTATATAGATATAACAACATACTGATTCAACAATATTTCCACTGACAAGTACTACAGAATTGTAGAAGTCATAGCAGTTGTTCATTACTATTCAGTATGTGTACTGACAGATATATTGGAAACAACAACAGATGTCTTCATAGCTGTGATGGTTTAGTGGTTAACTGCTCTGACTATAGTGTACAGGGTCCTGGGTTTAAGGGTTGTATTTTTTGTTGCTAGGCAGAACAAGTACTGTTGGATATAGAGTGGAGATGGCAGTTTTGGCCAGCTTTAAGCCAGTTTGCATGGGTTTGTGTGATGGTAAGCGGTGCTAACATACGGTTAAATGTATAGGCACTTAAACCATGTAGATTTCGCTTACAAGTGCGCAAATCTGCTTAGAATTTATATTGCAGCAATGCTGAAACCTGCTAAGCATGGCTCAGCTCTTGTAACCATTGATCACATTTCAGTCTGAAAAAAAGCAGGGTAATGACATCTTTAATAAGTGTATTTAATTCCCTGTACATAACATGTGTCTATATGCTGTCATTACAGTAGCAAGGGATGTGTGTCTACTGTCTGGGACAACTGAGTCTATATGGCTTGTACAACACTTTTTTCCATTTGAATGTGTTTCATACATGGGTAGTATCCCAGGTTATATGCAGTCACACTGGCATGTAGTGTATCATTACGTTACTACTGTTAACAGTGCTTTCCCAAGTAAGAATGGATTGCAGATTGTAGTACTGGAACCAAATACCCCTGCATGCAAAGTTGGACTCTGAGCCTTGACTATTGTGTTCTTGGTGTGTGAGCTGTGTGTCATTAAGTATTTTCTACTGGATATTGATCTGACGTGGATATTCACTGTAGACTATTGTGTGTATGGGACAGGTCATTGAGGGCTGCTGTCATGTAGTAATGGAATACCTATCAGTGTCAGACGTCTATCTGTCAAAACATCCATCCTAATGCATAACCAGTTGGCTAGCTGATGTCTGTCTGTCCTTTGTACAGATGTGCAGATGTCAGGTATCCTTCTTGGCTGCTTACAGGCAATCTATTCTTGACTGGCACTGACATGTCTGCCCAGCTGTGTTATGAATGCCACAGCTTGGAAACCCCACCCTGTATGCACCACATGCCATGGATACCTCAACTACACTACAACAGTCAACAGAACATGCTTGGGTACAGGTCTCCAAGACAGACACTGACCATGTTATGTAATACATGTTGCATACATGTCAATTGGAGCACCTCAATGGCCCTCTGCAAGAGGCAACCGGATGATTGGATGTTGCATTTAACTCTCACCCTGAGGATCACTCACATGGCATTAGTTGATAGATGGCCTGCTGACAAATGGCAGGTGGCATGATACCACTGTACCCACATACCCTACTCTTCTCATCTCTCCATGGACAATATCCTGGTACACACCTAGGACCACCTTCACCTATGGACCTCAGTACTGACAAATGTGTCAGCACGCATTACTGAGAATAACAGTGTCTTTGTGTTTGTAAACCTGTAGTTGATAATACTCTGCGGGCCTTCACACCCACTAAACCCCCATTGCCATAGTTAGATATGGCTGCTGCTGTAATGGACATTACATGTGCCTTGTTACACTCTTCACTCTATGGGCTACCTGGACCTTGCAGTACCAGCACAACACTGTTTTTCAAATGGGTAGATAGGCATGGGTTACCCTCTGAGTCCTGGCAAGTATGTACATGTGTGCAAGTGTATATATTTATAGGATACAGCATTCTGAGGCCACATTCTCCTAATACAATACACCTTGCCATACAGTATAAGGAATAGTGATGTTGCTGACTGTAGGAGAGCTATGACAAAGCATCACCCTACTATCTCTGTGGCATGTGCAATAGATGCATATCCCTGTAGTAGCACTCTTGAAATATACAAGGGGTTGTATTGCAGTCCTGATCAATGTGTGATTGTGAGTATGTCAAAGTATTATCATGGGTTTCAGTGAGTACCATATCCTATGTGGGGTGTGGGTGCTGGGTATAATGTCTTTACACCATGGTACCCCAGTACATGTCCCAAGGTCCTTTGTATGGTGTCCACTGTCACCATCAACCATACAGGTAACTGATTACACTATCCAGCCCAATGATGCATGTGCTGTGTGCAACTTATCTGTAACAGAATGGACTCACTGACATCATAGTTAGCATTGATAAACCCAGGTCTCTCAGCTGTGTGTATGACTGTTATGTGTTTGTCAATGTGTATATGACAGTATGTCACACTATGTATTGTTCACAAACAACCAGTGCATCCACATTACCATACTCTACAAGGCCTGGTGATGCTCTTCACTTAACAAGTAACCTGGGACACACCTCATTCTAAATGCTGTGTGGTGTGTGCAATTAAGGCCACACACACTAGTAGTAATAAGTTCCTAGGTAGGGGTTCTACTCTTAGAGTTCCCAAGTAAGATTGTGTGTGTATGTGAAGGGATCTACTTCACTTTGCAGAAAATACATGTCCAGGGAGGTCATCTGTCTGAGAATTGACTGACAAATGCTAACATTTCAAAGGTATCTTCTTGTGGAAATTCATTCCATCAAAGCTAGTAGTAGATATGTAAATTGCACTCTTCCCCACTGTACAGCTGTACATCGATACTGGGGTTGGTATATATAGCTGAGTGTGGATCTTGTGGACACAGCCACCATCATTGCGGTTATTGTTGTGTGTATCCCCTTGCTTAGTTGGCCTTAATACTGTACAGTTTATGTTAACAGGTTAAGTAGTTGTCAATCACACTATCTGTGATTCTACAACACCCCACACCCTCCAAAGGGTACGGCTGTGCCACCCACACCAGCCTACCTATGTTTAACAAGTCAAGGATTGCACTACATTGGGGAAGGGGACATATACCCTGCCAGTACCATTGTCGATGACATTAAACTATTAGACTGATTATTTTCCAATGTGATGTTGTGCCTATTCTGTCTTGGTGGAATTACATAGGCTAAAATGGGTTCCCTGCAAAAGTACATACATCCATTTGTACAGTATTCTCTGTGTATTGCATCAACACCAAAGCTTCTATTTGTGAGTGTTGTACACAAACATGTGGTATGTACCACCCAGTACACTTACCATTGTCCACTGTAGAAGGGCTGCTGACATCAGCCACCATGCACTCATCTGTATACACACCTATCAGGTATGTGGCACATGCAGTAACTGTTATACAGACCTGTGACTTGTGTTCAGCTGTACCTAGGATATGGCACAGTCAAGGTGTCACCACAGTGCCATATCCCTTGTAGGAAACAACAGCAGATCAACATCCTGCTGACACAGACACCTACAATACAAATGGAATACATTATGGAGACCAAAATCAGTCATTGTTAATAACAGCTATAATGCATTATGGCTAGACAGCTACACATCCTGACATGTAAGCATTAAACTTTAGTGCTGAAAACATGTTACACAGCATTACATTGATACACCTTAGTGCAGTCACCCTGTGCATCAGAAACATATTAACCTGTCCCTGTATCGATGTTATGGATGACAGGGACATGGCACATGTATCATCATATGCACAGGGTGTGTTCTGGGTTTGCCAGAGACCTAGGCTTAGCTGTTTGGTTGACATCATATGTGTGTATCAGGGGGTTTCATTATTAACTGTGCTGTGCAGATGTGGTGGGTGTAGGTATGGGGTTGCCTTAGTTGTGTTGGTGATGTGTGTGTGTGTATGCATGCACACAGTTCTGCCATGTGATTGCTCTATACAGAAGTTTGTTGGACAGCTGCAGACCATATCTGGCAGGGTGTGCAGTTCACCATCTCCAGCCATGGAAGCAAGAACTGTGCCTGTCAGTGGTTGCATGGGCATTACCAGGTACAAGGCCAGATATGGTACTCTCCCCCAATGATGACATATGTCCACTGGATCTGGGTCCCTCTTGGGACTGGCCAGGGGTACGTGCATGTGGCCTGCTATGTTGTGGTGCAGACAGCATCCCCCACAGTGCTGGTTCTGCCATTTTGGGAGCTGCTCTGACTTGTTGCAAGTGCATGTCGACCTCCACCTGTTGTTGTAGCTGACTGACATCCACATGGCTGTCGCACTACTTCCACCATATGCTCAATCACAGACATTACACGGTAAAGGATTCCCACTATCTCACCCAACCATCTATCCAGGACCTCTGCAAAATATGGTGGGCGCCTGCAAGATCATGGATGTTGTCAATAACAGCAGAATGAGTAGCCCTCTGGAGCCTCAGACCCTGTCTTATATAACATTCCATACATGCCTGTGCCTCCATGATGTCCTGAAACATGCATCTGGTGACACCAGCTATGGCACTTCTGCCAGGGGCATGATAACCAGCAGCCCTCCTATGAGCACCCCGTACATCTGACTGTGTGGTACTTTGCCGGGCATCCGGCTATGGTTGCAGTGTCCAGACACACTTGCCATAGTCACCACACTTTCCTGTCCCATGCCACCACCCGCCAACTGTCCCTCATCTATGGCCATTGGTGATGGGGTATGTATAGGCAATGTGACTGTGTTGGGAGATGGGGTGGATAATGATGGAATGTCTACCGATGGTACAGCTTCAGCCCCTGGAAACCATGCCTGTGCCTCACCATACCTATCATCATTGTCAGAGTCTGTATGGACACTAACATCAGTTTGCCTGCAGGAGGGTCCCTGACTCACCTCTCCACCTGTGAGTGGAAAACAAGAAACACACTTTAAGACCTGTACTTCATTGCTTAACTGTACACACACACACACGCGCACACACGCACAGATGCACACACGCACACACACACACACACACACACACACACACACACACACACACACACACACACACACACACTTACAGGTGAGATTGCACAAAGATATTAAACACAGACCTCTCATTGCCCATCTGTCAATATGCATGACATATGGCACTCAACAGCATGCACTGCAGCTATAGTCAATCCCTGTTACCAGCATTATACATCTCTGTGATGCATGAGTTGTGTTAGTAGGTGATGCCCCTTCCCCTGGAACACACTGCACCCATGTACACAGCATTGCTGTGCACCTGTTCAGCACCCTGACATGTACTGTGCACCATATCTCACAGGTCTATACACCATTGCTGAGTGTGTATATGTGTGTCAGTTATGTTTGCTCTGCTGCTTACAGCCTCTATGTGTTTGTCTATAACATACTGGGGATGATATGAGTACAGATGTCAATAGTGAATGCCTGAAGTCTGATTTGCAGATCTCATCATCAGCAGTGCATGTATGAGCAATAATATACAATTACACTGACAACCTTCAAAGGTTACTGTGGCTACGAGGAGTGTACACACCCTTATTGACATGGCATCCTCTTCCCTGATGTGCCATGGGGCCACAATACTGCATATGTTAACATTACACAAACCTGATATGCGACATATGACCTGTGAAATCAAATTCAGTATCAAACAAATATGTTAGTTGTGCAGATGCTGATTGAGATGCATACAATATGTGGGTGCATAAGTGTGCAAACCATTAACATGATGGTTTGTTGCATCAACTGTTAAGTGTACTACAGCAGTTACTATTCCTGGAAGGGGTATACTAGCATGGCCCATCTGCACTTGCCAGTATTTGGTCACTCTGCCCTACAAATGACCCCAACTCTGCCAGATTGCAAGGTCAACTCATGTACACAGCCCTTGGAGGCCACACAGTGCCTTCACTATTGCTGTGGAGTCAGGGTATGTCTGCCACAATTCGTGACCTTGAACATGTGCAGATACAGCCATTCTTAGTGAGCTTTTGATTTCTTCTTCAGTTCACTGTCGTGTTTCAGGATAACACTCCCTCCCCATCCTCAGCCTTTTTGTAGATGCTTGACAACTATGGGCCACACATAAGTGCCATTTTGCAGTGTCCCAAATTTAGAACACCATGTGTACTGGCCTAGTCCCTGCTAGTGAATGGCAAACATACAGGTGTACACTGGCACCAGCAAGGTACAGATGGGGATGGTGGGCCTGAGGGGGAGTGAGCTGTTGCTTGTGCAGCACATGTATTTTAACTGATACTGTCTGTAGGTTTCGAACTTGGTCTTGGTACAACATTACACATTGCAACACATGCATTTGGGGGACTTTTGATGTTTTACATATGCTACCTGTAGCGAGCCCCGGCTGATGTTTCCTGTGGAACAGCTGTCCTATCTGATTACCCTAACCCATAGGCTACACTTATGCAGAGTCCAGGCAATTGTCGACACAGGTACTGCACAGCCAGTACTTGCTAGACATTTCTGCAACTCCCTCAGTGTTATGGCATGCTTCTAGGCAGCCTCCATGACCAGTTTGCAACATGTGTCATCATCTGTCTTGGATGGCCATCTGTTTATTTTCTACGTTAATGTTGTCCCATACTTCCTCATCACATACATGACTGTCTGCACTCTTTGCCATGGTATATGCAATAGTGAGGTAAGGCTACATCTCCCACTCCTGAATGCTACCTGTTGGATATGGGATCCATTCCATGGCTTGTAAAATGTGTGCAAGCCACGGTTGTCTCTGTTGCAGGTGAGTGGTTAAATGTGATGGACAAACGTCTTGGACAGCAGACCATTTCTTGGTGTGACAGTGAGGACATGTACTTGATGGAAGGTGCATACTCATGAAGAGTGAATGCTATCAGTACCTCAAAAGCTACTTCCACAATATGTTATTTGGAGTGTGTATACACATATGCTTCCAGTGTTTGTTAAGGTATGTATTCCCCATATTTGCTGTCCTGACATAGGAGTCCATGTTACACATTCATTGCTGATGTTAGGATCACATTACAGGTTGTAAGGGTTGTGGAATGTGGTATTGTGATATGCCGTTGTATAGATCTGTAACAGTTGCCATTGTAATAGTGGTATATGCACTGTTGTTGCACTGTATAAGGGTGATGTTTCAGACATGTTCCTACTGTAGGCCATTTGTCCCACCATTATGTTCATCTCTGTGCACACATCTTGCAATGACAGGTTGTTAGTTATATTCCAGGACTCTTACATTCCCTTCAGATATGCCACCATGGTGACCACTGTGATGCAGTGCAGTTAACAGCAACAATAAGTGAACATGTACAGCATGCATTATGAGTAGGTGTGTTAAATGTGTGCATGGCAAATACCATGGCATAATATGGCCGGTGTATTGGCAAACCTGAACAAACAACACTATACTCACCAGCTACAGGCTGCTGCCCCAGAAGTATACCAGAGGGACCTACATAGCTGTGTGAGAGATGTGATGTTAGTAGCCACATCTGTGGCATGGTACAGGGTGGGAGCAGCATTTCAGGACATCAACAGTACAAACCCACAATGCTACAGATTATGCACATCTGTTCATTACTACACTGTAGCAACAGACTATATATATTTTATGTTAAATCAAACCACAAATGTGAAAATAATAGTTTATAAACAAAACAAACCACTATTAAAATTCTGAACTGTATATGTCATAAAACTAGTTAATTAAAGATGAAAACAAACCAAGAATAAGGAGATCCAGACACTGAATAGATATTTGAGCTTTTGTTCTTTAATGATAATAGAACGTCATCAGAATAACAGGAATTAGTTAGAAGACAGTGTATAAATATGAACATAAGTCATCTGATCATATAGTAATCAGTGGGAGTAGAAATATAACCATACAGTGCAGTAACTTATGCATAATGTAACAGTAAGAGAAGCCTGTCACATTTTTTTGAAATATACCAATGAATAGTGTGCATAAGGAATAAAATTGCCTATGCAAGTACTATATGCTTAGGAACACATTCACTTGTACAGTTCTAATCACCTCTTGCATAGGCAGTTTTATTCCTTATGCCCACTATTCATTGGTATATTTCAAAAATTATGACAGGTTTCCATTGGCTTCTCTTACTGTTGCATTCTGCATTAGTTACTGTACTGTATGCTTAGGAATGCATTCACTTGTACAGTTCTAATCACCTCTTGCATAGGCAATTTTATTCCTTATGCTCACTATTCATTGGTATATTTCAAAAAATACGACAGGCTTCCCTTACTGTTACATTATGCATTAGTTACTGTACTGTATGGTTATATTTATACTCTCACTGGTTATTGTATGATCAGATGACTTATGTTCATATTTATAAACTGTATTCTAACTAATTCCTGTTATTCTGGTGAAGTTCTATTATCATTAAAGAACCAAAGGTCAAATATCTGTTCAGTGTCCGGATCTCTTTATTCTTAGTTTATTTTCAACTTTAATTATCTAGTTTTATGATGTATACAGTTCGGAATTTTAATAGTGAAGTTTATTTTGTTTATATATATTTTATCTCACATATGCATGATGAAACTTTACAGATGCAGATGGATAAGCAACAGTGGTCTACTGATGTGCCCTGTGGCCTTAACTGCACGCTTCTCGTCCATTGTGTGGGTAACACCCATCTCCAGAATGCTATCAGCTGGGTCTTGGCTTTGCTGGCAGGCAGGTGCCCCGAGGCTGGCAAGGAGCTCCTCAGCATGTGTTGGGGGGGCTGGATGGCATGACCCCCCCCCATGGCTAGCTGGTCCCTCCTAACTACAGCAGCATGCTGACGGGCGTGGCGGATGAGGTCAGTGCAACAATATCAGACATGGTCATAACTGCAGTTATGCAGGCCGACATCGTTTACCCTGTGGATGAGCTCATTCTGCAGGGCAGTCCTCTCCTGCAGATCATGGGCTGTATGACCAAAGAGGATAACACTCCCTCCCCATACTCAGCCTTTTTGTAGATGCTTGACAACTATGGGCCACACATAAGTGTCATTTTGCAGTGTCCCAAATTTAGAACACCATGTGTACTGGCTTAGTCCCTGCTAGTGAATGGCAAACATACAGGTGTACACTGGCACCAGCAAGGTACAGATGGGGATAGTGGGCCTGAGGTGGAGTGAGCTGTTGCTTGTGCAGCACATGTATTTTAACTGATACTGTCTGTAGGTTTCAAACTTGGTCTTGGTACAACATTACACATTGCAACACATGCGTTTGGGGGACTTTTGATGTTTTGCATATGCTACCTGTAGCGAGCCCCGGCTGATGTTTCCTGTGGAACAGCTGTCCCATCTGATTACCCTAACCCATAGGCTACACCTATGCAGAGTCCAGGCAATTGTCGACACAGGTACTGCACAGCCAGTACTTGCTAGACATTTCTGCAACTCCCTCAGTGTTATGGCATGCTTCTAGGCAGCCTCCATGACCAGTTTGCAACATGTGTCATCATCTGTCTTGGATGGCCATCTGTTTATTTTCTACGTTAATGTTGTCTCATACTTCCTCATCACATACATGACTGTCTGCACTCTTTGCCATGGTATATGCAATGGTGAGGTAAGGCTACATCTCCCACTCATGAATGCTACCTGTTGGATATGGGATCCATTCCATGGCTTGTAAAATGTGTGCAAGCCACGGCTGCCTCTGTTGCAGGTGAGTGGTTAAATGTGATGGACAAACATCTTGGACAGCAGACCATTTCTTGGTGTGAAAGTGAGGACCTGTACTTGATGGAAGGTGCATACTCATGAAGAGTGAATACTATCAGTACCTCAAAAGCTGCTTCCACAATATGTTATTTGGAGTGTGTATACACATATGCTTCCAGTGTTTGTTAAGGTATGTATTCCCCATATTTGCTGTCCTGACATAGGAGTCCATGTTACACATTCATTGCTGATGTTAGGATCACATTACAGGTTGTAAGTGTTGTGGAATGTGGTATTGTGATATGCTGTTGTATAGATCTGTAACAGTTGCAATTGTAATAGTGGTATATGCACTGTTATTGCACTGTATAAGGGTGATGTTTCAGACATGTTCCTACTGTAGGCCATTTGTCCCACCATTATGTTCATCTCTGTGCACACATCTTGCAATGACAGGTTGTTAGTTATATTCCAGGACTCTTACATGCCCTTCAGATATGCCACCATGGTGACCACTGTGATGCAGTGCAGTTAACAGCAACAATAAATGAACATGTACAGCATGCATTATGGGTAGGTGTGTTAAATGTGTGCATGGCAAATACCATGGCATAATATGGCCGGTGTATTGGCAAACCTGAACAAACAACACTATACTCGCCAGCTACAGGCTGCTGCCCCAGAAGTATACCAGAGGGACCTACATAGCTGTGTGAGAGATGTGATGTTAGTAGCCACATCTGTGGCATGGTACTGGGTGGGAGCAGCATTTCAGGACATCAACAGTACAAACCCACAATGCTACAGATTATGCACATCTGTTCATTACTACACTGTAGCAACAGACTATATATATTTTATGTTAAATCAAACCACAAATGTGAAAATAATAGTTTATAAACAAAACAACCACTATTAAAATTCTGAACTGTATATGTCATAAAACTAGTTAATTAAAGATGAAAACAAACCAAGAATAAGGAGATCTGGACACTGAATAGATATTTGAGCTTTTGTTCTTTAATGATAATGGAACGCCATCAGAATAACAGGAATTAGTTAGAAGACAGTGTATAAATATGAACATAAGTCATCTGATCATAAAGTAATCAGTGGGAGTAGAAATATAACCATACAGTGCAGTAACTTATGCATAATGTAACAGTAAGAGAAGCCTGTCACATTTTTTGAAATATACCAATGAATAGTGTGCATAAGGAATAAAATTGCCTATGCAAGTACTATATGCTTAGGAACACATTCACTTGTACAGTTCTAATCACCTCTTGCATAGGCAGTTTTATTCCTTATGCCCACTATTCATTGGTATATTTCAAAAATTATGGCAGGTTTCCATTGGCTTCTCTTTCTGTTGCATTTTTCATTAGTTACTGTACTGTATGCTTAGGAATGCATTCACTTGTACAGTTCTAATCACCTCTTGCATAGGCAATTTTATTCCTTATGCACACTATTCATTGGTATATTTCAAAAAAATATGACAGGCTTCTCTTACTGTTACATTATGCATTAGTTACTGTACTGTATGGTTATATTTATACTCTCACTGGTTACTGTATAATCAGATGACTTATGTTCATATTTATAAACTGTCTTCTAACTAATTCCTGTTATTCTGGTGAAGTTCTATTATCATTAAAGAACCAAAGGTCAAATATCTGTTCAGTGTCCGGATCTCCTTACTCTTGGTTTATTTTCAACTTTAATTAACTAGTTTTATGCTGTATACAGTTCAGAATTTTAATAGTGAAGTTTGTTTTCTTTATATATATTTTATCTCACATCTGCATGATGAAACTTTACAGATGCAGATGGATAAGCAACAGTGGTCTACTGATGTGCCCTGTGGCCTTAACTGCACGCTTCCCCTCCATTGTGTGGGTAACACCCATCTCCAGAATGCTATCAGCTGGGTCTTGGCTTTGCTGGCAGGCAGGTGCCCCGAGGCTAGCAAGGAGCTCCTCAGCATGTGTTGGGGGGGCTGGATGGCATGACCCCCCCCCATGGCTAGCTGGTCCCTCCTAACTGCAGCAGCATGCTGACGTGCGTGGCGGATGAGGTCAGTGCAACAATGTCAGACATGGTCATAACTGCAGTTATGCAGGCCGACATCATTTACCCTGTGGATGAGCTCATTCTGCAGGGCAGTCCTCTCCTGCAGATCATGGGCTGTATGACCAAAGAGCGTGTGGTGGTGCTGCACCAAGTAGTTGATAATCACATCATTTTCCTGAAGAGAATAAACTGGAAGTCGCTCTCTAGACGTGGTGCTTGAAACGCATAAATGGGAAAAATGGTCTGAGGACCTCATACTGCAAAGATATAATAGTAGTTAATTGACATCTCTATCTCCCCCCTACCATATCTGCAACAATAATCTGAACACACAACTTAACGGGTATATTTACAGCAAACCTACTTTTGGGACATATATCGTATTGTACGACAAATATTGTAATGTGTTTCTAGTCATGTTCCATGTTGAAACACTATCATTGGTGACCTGTTGCTAATAATGTCCCCTGTATGCCATTGTAAGGACCACTATGGTTCCATATATGCATGTGTTCTGTTTGCTATGTGACTGTTCCAAATCTGGTGTTTTGTGTTAATGGGGATATCTATGCATGCTGTTAGAAGTAATCCTGGATTGTGTGGACTATTACTACCCACGTATGTTCTATAACTGCGACATAATAGCATAATTGGGAAGGCTGTTCCCAGCAGAACCACCTCTCCCACCTCATCTGGCCATGTTATCAGGCCACAGCACATCTGGGACCCTCCCCAGGACCTCATCATCTGCTGGTCCTGCACTACCTTCAGGTGGAGCCATCTCAGGGGGTGGTGTTCGCCCCCCCCGGGAGCACAAACAGGCAGGATCCTGTCACCTGAAGTCAAGTCCAGGGTCTGGTGCATAGGGAGCTCTACAGAGACTTGGGGGATCTGCTACAACATCTTGAGGCCCTCCATACACAATTACAGGGTCTGCATGCTCCTCCTGCTCTGCCCCCAGCTCAGCTACCTTCAGGGCTGTGAAGGTAGAATTGTGGCTGCCCATAGGTGGGGACCTTGGTCGCGCTGTTTCCATTTAGCTTGGGCTTCCACTTTCCAAACACCACTCCCCATCCAAGGTGCTTACCTACCACATGTGACATATACCGCCCCTCTATGCTGTCTCGTCTGTCTTCCAACCCAACTTACCTTCCCAAATGTACCTAGTATCCTTCCCCAACATACCAGTCTCACCTTCACAAACAAGGGCAATGTGTTCCCAACATGGATTTCACACCAGACATAACTGTCCATTTCTCACCCACTTACGTATATAGATATATATATATATATATATATATATATATATATATATATATATATATATATATATATATATATATATATATATATAAATTTTGTGCTTGATACATTTCATGTTAACATGACTGTCCTGAAGGTGGTGGGGTATGAAACTCATCTGTCTATCATGACTTCATTACCTCCACCTCCAGCTATTTGCCACACTAATATACATGTCTTGAGGTACAGAACACAAACTATGATGGCTTACATTTTGTCATTCAGTGCTGATCTGCACAGTTGACAGGTATGGCCCATTGCCCACAGGGCCAGATGCTATGTCCATAGCAGTTGTTCAGCAGGACATAATTACAACATGTCTTGATGGCACATATAAATCTTTCCACATCATCTATCCCATTATTACAGACCAAATACTACATCCAATTACATGCATATGTTTCACATACCTGTTGTAGTATTGTTCTCTCTTCTCTTATGTGTCCATTGTTTTATATAATTTTGTTTTGATTTGGTTTGCAGTTTTATTTTTTTATTTCTCTCTCTCTCTCTCTCTACTACAGGGATTGAGCTGCTTTGAATAGGTTGCAGCATGGATTTTGTAGGTGATGCTCATAATCAGGTGATGGCCTCTGCACTAATCAGTGTTCACCACTTGCTAATTGCATGCAGCCAGCTGTGTAGTACTTCCAATTACGACTGTCATAGCAACCCACTACTATAAATTACTTCATCACATGGGCATTGTCCCTTTACTTTTCCTGTATGGAAGACATCCTTCCTGTGAGTGGGCAGCAGTGTTACAGACAGCAGGTAGCAATACCTCTTACAACAGGACTTGCAGACACAGGCCAACTACATATTTCTATAAGTTTCAGACCTATGGACAGTGTGAGTATTGTTGTTATATGCATTGCATTCTAATAGTTTTACAGGGTTTGTGTGCACATGCTAGTTTTGCATGGAATGCAGTCTGTCTACATAGCTCTCAACTGTGGGCCTATCCACATGATGGCCAGAGGATTGGCTGTTTTGTTTTGTCTGTTCACCCCACAGGTCTTGTCTCTGATATATCAGTGGCATTCTCTATGTTGAGTGCTGTCAGTACATGGCAACATCCATTCGTGTTTCTGACTTCATATTCCTGAGTAAGGGCATGTTGCAACCAATCCTGTAACACCAGCAATGTTTAACAAACTTGTAAAAAAATAACTGCAAAAAATGCTGAAAATGACCACAGGTGGCAAGACAAATCCAAGGAACAAAATATAATCCACAGAGACAAGTTTTAATTCATAAAAACAAGTAGTGTAAGTGCTTTTGTCTTGCTTCTGTGAGCAAGACTTCATCAGACAAACAGAACTAATGCAAAAGGCAGCTATTTAATGTCACATGCTGAACGTCAATTAGCATCTAAAAGCAAAAGTTACAGATATCTTTAAACATTTCAATATAAATACAAATGCTAAATGAATAAACATGAATAAATAAGCAAGCATGAATAAAACTGGCCAAAAATGAACATGCATGCTAAGGATGACCTAATTTTAAAAAATATTATAAAAAACTTTGTTTAGAAACTGTGCTAAATAAATACTTGAAGTGCAAAACGAGCAATTCATTTAAAAGAAATACCCACTAGTAAAATCAACTATTACCCAGCCTGTCAGTTAACTAATATAATACAAAAAATACAAAGAGTACAAAAAAGTAATTCTACTAAGGTCCAGTGATGTAAACAATCAACAAATGTACAGAGGAAATGATCAATTGCCTCTGCAGACTCTTCAGTTTTAAAACACAAGACAGGGAACATAAACCATTTAGTCCTGGAGCATTGTAGGCATTCAATTTTATTTGCCATAATAATTCATACAGTTATAGCTTAAGGGTGAGGAGTCCCCCCCTGGGATCTTGTTCAATTTATCAATCACCCTAAACTTGAAACTGTGCTGGAGGTGTTTAGCATTTATCGTTTGTATTTATATTGAAATGAAACTGTGCCCGGGGTGGCGGCCATGGTGGTGCAGTGGTTAGTGTTGTTGCCTCACAGCAAGAGGTTCTTTGGTTTGATCCTCAGCTGGGGTGCCTTCTGTGCAGAGACTGCATGTCCTCCCTGTGGTCGCATGGGTTTCCTCCCAAAGACATACTGTAGGTGGATTGGACACTCTAAATTGGCCCTAGGCATGAGTGTGTGCATGTGTGTGCCTTCCGTGAAAGGTTGAGGTCTGGGCTGGCAACTCGACACTGTAAAACTCTACTGCCAATCATGAGCAGATGGGTGATCCGCTGTGGTGACCCCTAACTGGGAAAAAGCCAAAAGAAGAAGAAGCTAACCATTTCTGATGCTAAAACTGATCAACTAACTCAAGATACTGAGCTGACGAGAAGTCATCTCAAGCATACTGTATGGTAAGAACATTCTGAGATATTTTATGCCCTTACATCCCTCTTATACAAGCATATGCTTTAATGTTAAGGGAAGGTGTAATGGCTATGAGGATTGAACCAGATGCTTTGTAGACTGGCCTGACATATGACTCTTTGCAGAATATGTCCCACGTAGTTAGGGCACTACAACACTTATCAAATGAAAATTATCTCAATATAATTCAGTGTTCACACTCACTGATACCCGAAAAGGATTCATAAGCTTAATCAATTGTTTCTGGTTTTATTGATTTCTTGACTGAATTAATGGGCTGATTATTGGGGTTCATATTACATTATCGAAAAGCCATTATATCGAATTGCTTTTCATCGACCCGTAAAAGTCAAACTCTCATAATAGCGAAAACCTGAATGAGCGAATTCTTTCCATGGGAAAGAAATTGCTAGCCCTACCACGAACTACACACTACTTTAAACATAAAGTGGTGGGCTTCGCCACTACACACCTCCAATGTGGGGGGCTGAGCCCCCCACACCCCTTACTAAAATATACCAACTCCAAGATCGCACTACAGTGGGGGAAAAGGGCAAACTCACAAGGATGGCCAAGCAGTTTCTTTTCCAGGGAAAGAATTGACTCATTTGTGTGTTCGCTATTATAACAATTCCACTTTTACAGGTCGATGAAAAGCTGTTCGATATAACAGCTTTTTGATAACGTAATATACACCCGATCATTGTAAGTGTATTTTAGTCAAGATACAGACCCAGATTAAAACGCAGTTTTTAGCAGAATATGGTCCGGTATATTACTACATATAGTAGATGCACTTCTGGAATTAAAAAGATAGTGTCTGAAAACTGGGGAATACTTAGGACATTACCTGACTTATGTAAATCTATTAATGAAAGACCATTGTTTACTTATTGGAATTGCTCTAGCCTTAAATATAGGTTATGTTATAAAGAAATGCAAGAAAATACTGTTAGAAATAAGACTGTAAAGTAGGGCACACATATGTGTTTTAACTGTTGTTGCTGTGTTTATATAGAAAAGAACAACACTTTTCTACATCCAATAACAAGTGCTAATTTTACCTTTAGATGCTATGCTACCTGCGATAGTTATAATATTGTATATTTAGCTACATGCATGAAATGTACAAGTTTTTATGTAGGCAAGTTGATACATCACCTAAAGGACAGGATTATTGAACATAATTCTGATATTAGGCAGGGTACTATGAGTAATTCCCTTGCCAAGCATGTAGCAGAGAATACAATGCATAATTTTAGGGTTATTGATTATTTGGTAAAATCAATGAGAAGGGGTGACATGAATACTAGATTAGAGAATAAGGAAATCAGCTGGATACTATGCCTGTGGGCTGACCACCCACAAGTCATAAATCAAGCAGTTTTTATTAAGCCTGTATTGAAGGTAAAACGAGTCAGGTTATGGGAAAAGAAAAAAACTTTTCTAAAATGAATGATTCTTCATTTTTTATGTATTTTTATATTAAAAAGTTTTTTTTTTACTAAATTTTTTTCATATTTGTTTCAAAAGATATTAATGTTTTTTTTCAGTTTTTTTATATATTATGATATATGTATGTTTCATACAATGTGGCTTTAAATTGTGAATAATTTTTATTAGCTGTGTTCTTATTGACCGTGTAAGTAATCTTTATGGTTTAAAAGGAGTGTTGTTTTAATTTGAGGTTATTAGTACTGAAGAAGGGTATTTGATGCCTTAAAGCTTTGCATGTTTTTGGATGTTTTTCATATTGGACTGCCATTAAATCATTTTACGGTAGTATCAGTGGTTTGTTTTTTATCTATCACTGAATCTAGACATTTTCTCAACACTTCTGGAGCTATAGATAGCCCAAAGAGTAATGCAGAGAAACAGTAATATGACCCCAAATCAAAAATCTGAGGAAACCTCTGAACTCTGTGCAAGACAGATGTGATGATGCACATATTGTAACTCTATAGTTAATAGAAAACCCTGAATATGAATAAGATGTATAAACTCTGTAATATCAAAATCCTGAATTTGGTACTTTCACAAATAATTTGAAAAAGGATAGGTTAAACACTGGTTTTCATGAAGGATTCTTATTTACTACCAAAAGCATTATAGAATAGAATGCCTCATGCCTTTGCTTTGAAAGCACTGCTTCTATGAGCCACAGGAAAGCATTTGGTGAAGGACATGAGGACAATTCTGTCTGGCTTGGAGGATGAGTAGTCATTCCCTGAAAATGAGGTATTTCTATCCTGTGTCATTTGTTAATCCCCCAGAACTAATCTTGAAACATATTTGCCTGAAACCATCTGTTGGCTAATACGAAGACTGAGAATCACTTTTGAGACTTATTTGAAAGGGTTGAGATGGAAGGGGTAGTAGTAGTAATGTTTACATAGTCATTTTGAGGTAGAGGCCAGTCCCTTTTTGTGAAAAAGTCTCTGATTTTGTTTGACTCCTCCTGACATTTTTTAGATCCCTGTTTGCTGGAAGCTCAATGGGATTATATGTTTTGTTTTTTGATATAGGATTCAGGAAGTTTGGAAGATTTTAAAAAAAAGGACCGAACAACTGAAAATATTCTCTGGACTAACTTACCATTGTTTGAATACCCGAGTAGTAGAAGGGCTAAAAAAACTCCCTATCCAAAGGAAATTTCAAAATCTCAGATTTTACTTCTTCAGGAACCTCCTTATTGCATATCAAGAAATGTTTAATCACAGTAGCAGTAGCTGTAGTGCTAGACAGAATCAGCACAATCAAATGCAGTCTTTAAAGAATGTTTTGACACTTGAACATGACTAGCAATAACACGATTCAGAAAGGACTTATTTCTGTAGAGAATGTGTCAAAAAAGTTCCTCAAGCTGTTTATACAAGTCAACATGTACTACAACATATGGGGCTGGAACTTCAGGAGTTGAAGGAGACTGTTGAAGAAGAGGATATTCTTTTACCAATCCTGTCAAAGGCTTTACCATCCTATGTCAGAGGTGAAGAAATAGCATTAACCAGAAATTGTTTAGAAGCTTGAGAAGAAATTGAAATAGTTGCTGGGTCAGACCTGATGTGAAAAAAAATGCTTATTAATCTAAGGAATGTTATAAAAACTGTCTCTCTTTATTAGGACTGAATATTGACTATCAGGATTACTGTAGATAGAATCAAAAACATCCCCCAAAGTTGGCATAATATGAGGAATGGGTGTAGAGTGTGAATATCCACTTCTAACATATCATAGTGCCTCCTTAAGGATGAGGGGAGGCAACAATTTGTTCCCACAAAAATGCGTTATTCATCCTTGACATAGTCTCAGAAAAAGAAAACTCCTCTATGGGAAAACTGTGAAAATGTTTTCTTCAGGATCAGAGCCAGGTACTTGTGAGGAAAATACAAAAGAGGTCTTGTCCCTTTCATTATCAGAATAAGCTGATAAAATATCCTCAGCATTTGTGGAAATATGAATAATGTTTATATTTTCCTGCTGTTCCACAGGATTCAAAGATTTCCAGAAACTCTTGGTAATAAAATGAATTCATCCTTATTAACAAAAATGTTGTCTTTACATAAAATAAATCTGGCTTTTCATTTCTGTTTTTTTTCCTAGAGACCTCCATAAAAGGAGAGTGATTGAAGAATGGCATTTCAACTTGGGAAGCAGGTCTCCTACAATAATCATCCTAGGAAGTACCTCCCATAAACAAATAAAATGATGGTTATTCCATGCCCACTATGAACACTAGAACAGCTTGCAGGAGATGTGGCTATGGGGTAGAAAGGACCACATCAAGTGATCCCGAGAAAACCAGTGAGTGGTCTAAGGAACAACTTATGGCCACTGCAGAATCATCTACCAATTGTTGAGGTATAAAATGAGGCCACTTACAGGCAAGGGATATTTATCTTGCTTTCTATATTTTTTCTTTTGTTCTTGATTGTTATATTTGCTAAATTATTGCTATATGCATTTCATCTTTCTTATCTACCAGTTTCCTGCCATAATCAAAATGACCAGAGACTGCACTCTCCATATTTATTTTTCATAAATCCTCAAAATCCTTCTTTCTTATCACCTTCAATAATTCTGTAAACGTTTCACATAAAAACAAGCTCTATCATTTCCATTTTATCACACATATCACAATTTCTTTCCATCCCCATCTTATACTTAATTTCTCCTTTTACAGATATTTTAACATCAATCTCTGCATGAAATATTTCCATTTATTCCTATTTTTAAATATTCCTTTTTAACACTCAAAACATTCCAGGTATCTACATAAGAAAAATCCAACATAACTTTTTCATACCATAACTTCTTATTTTTTCAATGTCATTTATATTAGTTTTTCATTCCATAATTATTTTTTTCCAATTTTTTTCACCTCACTATTTTCCTTATCCCTTATTCTCTTCCTCTGGTTTATGTCTTCTAAAGTGTAAATAAGTCTTTCTTTATCCATTTTCATTAAACTTAAAACCATTGCAAGGATGAAGTCAAGTATACGCTGGAGTTTTCAAATCACGTACTCCCTTATCCACTTATAAACAGTCCATCTTTTTATTACATTCAGCCCTAATCCCTATAATATATTGAATACAATTTGTACCAATTCTTTATCCATTTCATTTGTAAATATTGAACCTGAATAACTCAGTTTTCCTAATACTATTGAATTTATTAAATCCGCCTTCTTTCAAACTCTTAATTTAAAATGATTCCATGATTAACTTAAAGTCTTTATTTCTCCTAATACATTCCCCTACTGTTCTGTATCTTTTAATAACTTTCAAAGCTAATTCCCAATATCCCAATTTCTGTCATATTAACATTTTTTCCAATTTTTTTTTCATATTTTTCTCCTAATCCTTTACTTTTTTATTACTGTTTAAACCAACATAACTTAGACAATTTTCTACATTTTATTTCTTATATAATGCAATTAATGTTTTCTTTGTTGCAATAATTGCAATATCATCTGTATAAGTCATAACTGAAAGTAATTCTATTTAATTTCTTAATCTATAAACTCCTAAAACAGTATTCATAATTTAAGCAAATAACACACTAATCATCAGACATTCCTTCCAACAACTTTTTGTTTATAAATCTTTCCTTTACTCCATCCAATCACCATTTCTCCAGTAGAATTATTTTCATATCCAGTCCTAAATAATATAATATTTTTGTCTATTTTGTATTCACTCAATACATCGCATAACTGCTTCCTTTCCACATTGTCATACTCATCATATCCTATAAACCTTACTTCTTCTCCTTTCTCAGTATTATTATACATGTCTTTTTTAATACCAAACATACAATTTTTTTCATATGATCATTAATATTTTTCTGATCTTGTTTACATTATTCTCATAGATATTTTATAATCATTATTTATCATTTCCTCTAATATCTAATAACTTTTTACTTCCCTTTTCTATATCAAGTTAATGAATCCTTCACAAATGTCTTCTTTAACTAACCCTTGTAATGTCTATTCATTAAATAATTCAACTAACATATTATGTTATTTTTCAGTCATAGTTTTGTACCACTTATTATCTAACCCTCTGTTACCAGAAAGAAAATATGTTGAGACTTCTTTTACATCTCGAACAGTTATTTTATTCTTTAATGTTTCATTTTCTACCTCACTCAGGTTTTCTAACTTTCTGTTTTTTTTAATACATCCTAGTCTCCCTTTTCACCCTAAAGTCATTACTTAAATATTCAATCACTTCTTATTTCTATATCTTATTGATTTACAAGTATCTGACCATTATCTAACTTAATGCTTAAACTATTACTTAAAAACGCATTGTAACTTGTTTATACCATTTTACTTTCTTCTTCTTACAATTAATCTTGTCTTAACAACATGTTTTGTTCCCTTTTTATTCCTCTTCTTTAATTCTCTTTCCACCCCCACATGTATGTTCTTATTTGTTCACTATTTTCCATCACTTCATTTATCATCTTTCCATATATTTTTCTTCACATAAATAACTTTATTTTCTATTTCTGTTTATACTGTTTTAATCTTTCGTTTATATCCTAACCACCAGTTGGTCCAATTATCATACAAAACCTTATTGTTTTATGCTCTTCCCATATTTTTGTTTATTTATTTACATTTGTTAACCAGGTATTTCAGCCTCAAATAACTTTTTATTATGCACTCAATGAAACTTTTTAGTTTTTTTCCTATTTTAACTACTTCTTCATTCATCTCCACCACTGATCATATTCCTCATTATCTCAAAATCTTACTTTAATCTTTCCTCCTTTATTTCTCTCATCTTGTCTGAATATATATTAAAATCTAGCTCTTTGTATTATTCTTGATATTGTAAATTCTTTTTCTTTATTTATTCCTATTTGCCCCACCATTCTTATTTCTCTCAGCATAATTATATCCCTTGTTATTGTATTCTTTTTGTTTCTTTTTTTTTTACATTACAGTTAAAGCCGCCTAACATCATAATTTCCATATCAACAACAACATATGTTTTTAAAATTTCAAAAAGCTCTTTCCTTTGTTTCTCATTCGGATTATCTTTTATTATCAAATTGTCTTTTATTCTTCTAGCTACTACAGACACTCTTTGCATTTTCACAATAATATGTCCTAATATTATAATTTGCTAATTTCTATTTACCAATCCTGGATACCTTTCAGCTCCTATATTCCACAATATCTTTCTCCCCCATAATTATTCTAATTGCTCCACTTTTTTTTTTTTTACATTTCTCACACCATTTAACCATACAACATCTGCCTTCCTTCTTTCACATCATTAATACACAGTAAATCTCTTTAGGTCATTTACTATACTGTTTATATTATGAGATATTTCTCTAATTTTATCTGTTACCTTTCTTCTTTCCTTTAAAATTCAATCATATGTTTTCTTTTCCTATCTTTTGCTTTCCCCCTATAGAATTTCTTTCTTCATCCATCTTCTCTTTTTCTTCATTTTCATCCCTTACCTCATACTTTCTATTTTCCTTATCCTTCTCATTAACAACATTCTTTGTCTTTCATTCTCTGCATCTTTGCACTCCCCCCTCTTTTTTAGCACCCATTATTTCATTTTCTACTTCTGTAACTTCTTCATTAATAGCTTCATCTATCTCAACAATATTTTCACGCATGTTTTCATTTATACTTTCTTTGTTTATATTTTCTTTACAATCTACAGAAAATGTTTGTTTCTTATATTTATAACAAACTGCAACACAATTGTTTTACAATAAGACTCCTTTCTCCACATTGTGTACACTGTCCAATCAAATGTTTTTTAGACCATAGAAACATGTATTTGTTTGCCTGCAGTATCTCAAAATACCTCTTTTTCCTTCAATATTTATACAACTTGGCATTTGTTTTAATGTTTCATTTTCTGTTTTTAAACTAACAGAATTCCCTTCACCTTTCCAATTTAAAGCAATTAAAGTAAAATATATCAAACACATAATTTTCAGGAGTCCAGATGATACTGCCCCATGTCAGAGAACCTACATCCACTGTTTATTAAAGCCTGCACTGAATACATATCCAAACATTGATCAAATCTCCAGCTTTTGCTGATGCAAAATATTTTTCCCTAAAATCTGGAAAAGACACACTAATTAAACTACTTCCAAAGATAATAGATCACTTTCCACATCTGAATCTAGACCCATGTCTATGCATTCTACTCTAGTAAAAAGTATTAGAAAAAATGTCCTACAATGAAGTTTCATCTTAAATTGCTTAGCAATTTATTTAGTTCCCTAACGAACACAGTTTCTGGACTAACCACAGTATAATAATGTGCTTATTAGCACAAACTTATGACTTACTTATTGCTGTTCATAAATGTAAATTAATGGGTCTCATTTTTGTATACCTTACTGGGGTATTTGAAACCATCAATCACCCCCTTCTAAAGTAGAGTTCTAATATACCATGGCATCAGCAACAACACTACTCAGTAGTTCATCAAATGTATTTCTAACAGAACACTTCAGAGTTAATAGTGGATTATCCCAGGCATCTAAAACAACACCTCAGAGGGGAGCATCTGAGGATCAGTTCTATCTCTACTGTTATTGTTATTATGTATTAACAAACCTTTCTTAGAAACTTGATGACTCATAGTCCTTATGCACACACATTAACCAGTCAGCTAACATTTCAAACCCTCCGGGTCACTCATTAAATCTGAAATCCAACAAGACAAATTATCCCTTTCCAATGGCACAATTAAAAAATCTGCTTAACCCAATCAAGACCAAAGTAGAGCTTTTGGCACCCAACAAAAACTGAAATCCACCTGTGCAGGCTTAGAAGTTTGTATCAAGGGCAATAATCCCCCTAGAAACCAATAACTATTATAAACACTGCAGTGTTTTTGGCATGCATCAAAAACTTAAATCCAAAAATGTATGCTTAGAAATTTGTAATAAAATTAACTTCCCCCTAGAAACTAACAATTCTTTCAAATACATGGGTCTCTGACTAGAACAGAACCTGAACTTCCTAATGCATTTAAAAAATACTAAACTTGACATTCATAAAGCTTCATTTTGACATGGAAAATATCCTATTTTCTATCCTCTGTAGGAAGAGATGCCACAGGAAAAGACATTCCTGCACAACTAGAATATGCACTTCCTGTTGTTGCCATATCCTCAAAAAATATCTTACAGCTTATCTACCACCTCCAACAAAATATGTAATTTCATCACAATCAAATTTAAGTCAAGGCCAATGTCAGTGGTCTCTGGCTGACTAAATTTGCAGATGATTGCAAGTTAGGAGCTGTCATTGAATCTCATACTGACACAAATGTTCTCCAGGAGGGGCTGACACAGACAAACAAATGGTGTCAGAGTCATGGACTAAAATTAAATGCCAAGAAATGCATAATAGTATCCTTTGGAAGTCATCCATCCTTGGTAATAGTATCCTTTGGAAGTCATCCATCCCTGGTAACTATCATATTGACAACACAACCCTTAGAGTTGATCCAGTAGTCAGGGACTTAGGGACACACATAGTAATCTAGCCTTTGATCATCACATTTCTACAGTGGTGAGGAAATCATTCTATGTTGCGCAACTTATAAATAAAGATATGAATATGGCATCTAAGTCCAAGGAAGTCATTGTTCCACTGTATTCAGCATTCATCAGATCTATCATAGAGTACAATGCCCCCTTTGCTATGTACCTAACCAGGCATATCTAACAACTAGAACATCCACAGAAGTTCTTCAGTAAAAGTATACAGGGCATAAGTAATATATCCTATGCAGACCGCCTCAAGGCCCTATCCCTGTATTCTGTCTCCTACAGGCTTTTGAGGGGAGATCTATGCCTGGCATACAGGGCAATGTCAGACCCCACTCTGACAGACCTCGTGCATATCCACAAAACAAATAGTACCAGAATTACCCATTCTAAAGACTTAAACCTTGCCTGTGATATAAATTGGACCTGCTGGAGAGATAGGTATGTATCCCAGAGACTACCCTGTTTATGGAACAGGCTCCTCATCCATGTGATGCAGAGTTCCTCTCTAATCTACTTCTGGTGCAACTTGGACAATTGGATGGGAAGCCAGACATTAATCCCTGGTTTGGCACCTTTTACTCTGATGCAAACAGGTAACCTGTAAATGGTTCATCTCCCAAGCCTATGCTTACACTTATCAAGGTTATCGGAACTCATCAGAGATTTGGGATGCATGGCTAGGCTTAAAAAGGCCCTTGTGATCATTAGCCTAGTAAACAACTATGAACCTATGAACCTTAACCTAAATAGCACTGTTCCCTTTTTTGAAAAGATTCACTGGTTTACCATCTATCCAATGGCTGATCTCAAATTTGTTAACCAAAGCATCTTTTTCTACATTCCAGACATATTCACTGTCAGAGGAAGAACCTGTAACCTCAGAGCTCAACAAAGCCATACCACAGCTCTATACATCACGACTTAATCCAAGAATTGCAACAGCAACAGCTTCTCAATATTAGTTTCAAAGGTTTGGTAAGCAATGCCTTCAGCCTCTAGAAACTTAACAGACCACCAGCACTTAGCAAACCTCTTAAAAATAACCTGATAAACTTTTGCAATACTGAGGTATCATAAATACAATATATCGCTCATCCTACAAGCCAAATCCCTTACAACCTCCTCTTTTATATATCACCTTCACTTTATCAGATTTTTAATCTTTTGACACTTTTCATTCCACAATCATACTCTCAGTACCCTCTCACATCATTCACTACTCCTTTAGGTACCATTCCTTCCTGTGTATACTCTGCTGCTTGTTCTCATAGTTCACAACCTGTCTTAGACTTTTTTTATATTTTCTCCTACTTGTGCAAACCATTTCCAGGGTAAATTTATCAGTTACACAACATGACATACTACCTTGATTTTGTATGAATCTGTACTTTGTTTTATCATTTCAATACATTTATTTTTGTTACGGTGGGCTAAGCCTGGAAGAGATACATTTATATCAGTGTTTTATCCCCGTTAACATCTACATAAACAAATAAGTATACAGGGATCCCTAATTTTTTGTCAAATGATGATTAGTTGAAAGTTGTGATACTATATAGATAGTGAAGTTAAGTATTTGTAATCAGGAATGTGACCAAATGTGTAAAAGGTGATTATTTAAGTGAAGTGTTTGGACATTTAATCGAGTGAACTTTTTATGGTGTAGAGTTGTGTCCGAGTGTTGGTGGCAAAAGTAGGACCCTGGATTGCAGATGGTAACTCATTTTTGGACTCTAGTTTTGAACATTTTGGATGTACTGAAAGTTGGATCAATATGGAGTTCAGAGATTTTGTGTGTGTGTGTGTCTGTGTGTGTGTGTGTGTGTGTGTGTGTGTGTGTGTGTGTGTGTGTGTGTGTGTGTGTGTTTGTAGTGTGTGAATGTTTGTGGGTTAGAGTAAGGGATAGGGAAAGGGGACAGATTCATTGTTGTGTATCTGTCCTGTTTTTTCTTTTGTAGTGTGTCTGTGTGTGTGTGTGTGTGTGTGTGTGTGTGTGTGTGTGTGTGTGTGTGTGTGTGTGTGTAGTGTGTAAATGTTTGTGGGTTAGAGTAAGGGCTATAGAAAGGGGATGGATTTATTGTTGTGTATCTGTCCTGTTTTTTTTTGTAGTGTGTGTGTGTGTGTGTGTGTGTGTGTGTGTGTGTGTGTGTGTGTGTGTGTGTGTGTGTGTGTGTGAGCATAAGATAAGTGATTTTTTTTTTTTATAAGTTAATGCTGAACGTTTTGAATATGCCAGAAGTTTCAGCATTGAGAGTATGTGTGTTTATGTGTCCAAGTGTCTGTGGGTTACAGTTAGAGGAATGGCTAGGAAGAGGATAGGTTCCATGCTGTGCAGGTTTGATTTTGACTCTGATGTGTGTCTGAATGTCTTCTTTAGTAGTAGTGTTGGTAGTGTGACATCAATGTTTTTCTAAAATGAATGATTTGGGTTAGGGGCAGTGGCATGGTTAGGTTTAGCAGACATAACTAAGATAGTGAGAACTAGTGAAGCATAAACTTTGATTAGAGGCAGAGAAGGCTATATTGTCTTGGGATATATTTTCTATGATGTATAATGAAAGGATTTAACAGGGAAGCCACATATCTGTGACAGAGAGAAAGACTGGGTACCAGCTATATTAATTGTGAGAATTAATGGGAAAGCATTAAAACTATAACACAGATTTCCTGCCTTTTACTAGTTGTAATGTATTATGTTATTCTATATTTTGAAGTTTAAAAAATGCATTGTCTGTCATTATTACATGCCAATTTGATGTTTTGCATTTCTGATTTACCACTGACATACTTATTAGAATAGCTCATTTCAAAAATAAAACATTATGCCACCTTGGTGCGTATGGGTAATGGTGTGTACATCTGCATTTTTCAGTTAGGTGCCATTTTTAAGGTTGATCTTGCCTCTATAGAATGTACAAAGTACTGTTTAGCAGCATTTTGTGGTTCTTTTTCAGCATTGCAGTGTACAAGCTAAATGAACAGCTTTCTAGATTTTGATTCAATTGTAAATGGTAATTCAGTTCAAAGTCTTTATCAATATATTGCTTCTTACAAGCATTTACATTTTTTTTATTTTGCAGCTTTTCTAAATTGCTCCCAGTTTTAAGAGCTATTTATTGTGTTCTATAATAAATTTCATGTTTAATGCCACATCTCCTGTTCTTCATATTCTTTGTATACTTTCAAAGCAATGCCTGTCCTTGAAGTCTTAATCAAAAATTGTTCTAAATGCTTACAGTATTATAAATGACTTTTCCATGGAAAGAAACTAAAACAGTACCAAATTATAATTCCAGTTTGGAGTCTATTAAATTTTCATTCTTCTCTTGAGTTTAAATCTCTGCTTGACAGTTTGTCAAGCATTGCAATGTATTGCCCTGCAGTTGAAATCCATTACCATTTCTGTTATTTCTATACTCCCTATGCTCTCATGCTTTTTTTCTGTAATTGCCTTAAGAAAACAACCCATCAGTAGCATTACTGAATATGATAAACTAATTCATTTAGCTGTATTAAGACAGCCAAATATTGACAAGGAGAAAAGCAATTACCTATAATCTTGTTTTTTTTATTTGTAAGAGTCATAAATTCACTGGGTTTATTAAAATGATTTCAGAAGAACACTCTCTAAATGCAAATCTAATGGTCATCCAAAAGATGAGTTATTGTGGACTAGAAAATTAAGATACAAAATTAATATACATGTGTGGTTTTACAATTGAGATTTAAAGCACATTTAAGATTCACTTCAATTGTATAATTTTAGGCATACATTTTGGAACATATATGCTTGCTAAACCTGAAAGAAACAAAATGTGTGATAAATTATTTTACTTGAGATGTAAAGGACAAAACACCCTAGAAAAATGGTCTAATAATTATGTTCGTGGCAATCATATATTACTTGTATTAATTTTGTAAATGTGCATTGGACAATGGATATTTCTTTTGCACAATAACAAAGAATGTTTCTGATAAATAAATGTTTGCGTAGGATACCTTATAATATCTGTCTGTTGAGACATATGGCACAGAATTATCAGTTACTAGTGTTACTTAAAACATTTTAGGCTTCTTTAATAAAATACATGTGCAGATTCAGAAACGTGCACTTAAAATATTGATTATAAGATGTCCTTATCTGAGAAAAACATTTGAAATGGTTTTCAGTGCTATACAGTACCACTATTCAGAAACATGGGATGAATGAAGAAATTCTTTTTGTGTAAGATTACTATATGGAACATTTTTATCTAATGACTGTAGGTATAATGGACTTATAATACAAAAAAAATAACAGATAATTCGTTGGATAGTACAGCTTGCATTGTTGACTTGCAATAGACATCAGTGGATAAAGCTTCCTATGTGATAAATGCATCTTTGATTCCCAGTGGTGGCATAGCATCCATTTTACTGATGCAAACCAATAATAGAAAACACACAAACATTGTAAAATTCAATAAACCATGGATATGATCAGAGAAACAGGCAGAATATGTTTTATTAATGAAATGGTGAGCGCTTTCATCTTGTACAATTCCAAAACTTCATCAGACAGTGCCATTACTTACTGTCTCATTTAAATAACATCAAGCACATGATCAATGACAACAGCCTCATACATATTCATTAATTATATCATACACTTTGTGCATGGATGGCACAGTGGTGCAGTGGTAGCATTGTTGCCTCCCAGCAAGAAGTTCTGCGGTTCAATTCTCAGCTGGGGTTAACAAATGTAAAATAAATAAATGAACCACCCCGTCAAAAGTGCTTACAGAATATAGTGACATGATTTTAAAACATATTATAATTTATTATACAACCTTTACAAATGTAACAACTTACCTAAAACATTTATAAAACATATACAACTACGAATATGATTGAAACATGTACTTATACAAGTTATAAATGCATACATTTTGCATAACAAAAAAACTAAAGTCTTGAATACAGACATACCCAAGCACTACTTATCCAGCTCAATATACCAATATAAAGCCAATAGACCCAATCTAGGCTTATTTATTTATTATGCACTAACAAAACACATATACCAAATAGAAAAAATAGAAAAAGTAGAAACAGACAAAATAATTTTTTCAAATTTTTTCTAGCTGGATAAGTAGTGCTTGGGTATGCCTGTATTCAAGACTCAAGTTTTTTATTATGCAAAATGTATGCAATTAAAACTTATATAAGTATACGTTTGAATAATATTCATAGTTGTATATGTTTTATAAATGTTTTAGATAAGTTGTTACATTTTTAAAGGTTGTATAATAAATTATAATATGATTTAAAATCATGTCACTATAATCTGCAAGCACTTTAGAAGGCGTGGCTCATTTATGGTGTAATTAATGAATATTTATGAACATTTATGAATATGTATGAGTTTGATGTCATCGATCATGTGCTTGATGATATTATTTAAAAGAGCCAGTAAGTAATGGCACTGTCTGATGAAGTTTTGGAATTGTACAAGATGAAATAATTCACCATTTCATTAATAAAACATATTCTGCCTGTTTTCTCTGCTCATATTCATGGTTTGTTGAATATCAACCATTTATGTTGATCTTCTTACTATCCCTCCTTACTGTAAGATGTAAGTATACATAAGTATTATATGTATTATTTTCCAAATATTACATCCCTGCACCAACTTAAATCTCAGTATTGCTTATAGTCAAAGTTCCCAAACAATCCCTGCATTTGTACATTCCCTTTTATTGTCTAAGGTTTTTCTTCCCATCCACCCCTAATGTTGAAATCTATGTCCAGGACCACCCCTTCTTTACGTTAAAATATATGTCCAGGACTACCCCTTCTTTACGTTATGTATTTAATGGTCACTACCCAGGTATATCACCTTCTAACTCCTGCTTGTGTTAATAGGTCATTATCAAAGAAAAGTACTTTCTCTGTACTTTCCTTTGCATTGCATCAATGAAATTGCTCTAAGTCACTCTAATACATTCAGGTTACCAAAGTATTTATATAATGCAAGGCTTCCACACAGGAACCTGATGATCAAAATCTTAACTTTTCATTGGTCAAAAATAAGGTCAATAACTGCACTCATTCTACTGACTATTTGAAATCCTATAGGATGTGATCTCTTCTGAAGAAGGCATGTAACCTCAGAGTTTGAATAATTAAATAGCAAAAGTGGAAGTGGATATAGGGAGGATGACCCAAAATAATTAAATAAATGAATGAATAAATAAATAAATAAATAAAACACATTTCTGTTTCCTTTTCCCTATTTGTGTTACATTCAATGATAATTTGAAGTTTAGCTTTATTTTCATATATTTGGAAATCAGTCATGTCAGTTACTAACATGCTACAAACCAGCAATGAGTAACTCCAAAGCAATTTGTTTTATATCAGTCTTTCAATACTTCTGAAGGCTTCTGTGCACCAAAGTGTAGAGGAATTGGAATGTCACAATGACACATATACCCCAGGATTCATGAAGCTTGCACTAGGCGCAGGCATAGCTTAGGCGGTATAATGCCGCCAAATATGGCCATTGAGCGATTCAGGTACGATCCAATTCCACGTGCACTACCGGTGTACGCCAGAACTGCGCAGCCCTCGGCTTAGGTATGCTAATCACCCCATGTGCAGTGCCGCACCATGCAAATGAAGGTAAATCGTGATTCATGAAGTGGTGCAGGCGTAGCGTAAGCCCACAGAAATGTAAACCAAAAAACACGGTTTACATTTTCCCAAACAGAACATCGGAGCTATGGAAGTGGACCAGACTCAAGTATTACAAAGTTAACATATGTCAATGGCTAAATACACAGCCAATGGCATAAGAAAAGATGAACAACACCTAAAAAAACATTTAATGTCATGTCCACAATAACGCAAAGTACAACCACAGGGCATGTGTGCACAAACTGGAACACAAAGAAAATATATATAAGTGTCATAAAATCGCAATGTAATACAAATCAGGATTTCACCATAATATGCAATGGTATGCATGATACACCACAACCAAGCTGCAAGGGTTGCTAAGGGTCTGTGACAGTGTTCGGCGCAGTAACTATGAATTAGTAGTCAATGCCATGCAAATGAGGCAGGTAATACTGAATCGCAAATGTCCCGCCAGATTAAGGATGTACCATACGGTGCAGCGTTCTAACAACGAGGAGTGGCTCAGAGGTATACATGACATCAGCAGTGGGGTGTGCCACCGTAGCTGTAAGCACATTGGAGCAATACAAATCTGGCCTGGCCATTGCTAAGCAAAGATGCAGGACAGGGATGGGGAGGTAGGTATAGAATTGTTTAGCTGAGAGCACACATGGTGCCCGAAAGCGCATGTGTACGGGGATGAAAATGTGCCCGAAACCCTGTAAGCGGATGCACGCTCCACGAACCATAACACAAACAGGAAGGTCAGGGGAAGAAAAGAAGGAAATGCTGCAGTAGGGTAATTGGAGTACAACTGAGCAATTAACACCTATTAACTCACAGCGGGCAATCGACGGCAGCTGACAAGACTGCTCACAGAAACCTGCAAAACAGGATAGGGGAGGCATTGGATTGCAAAGAAAGGAGAACTGTCATAGCAGAGCAAAGCAAACCTACAGTAGACCGGCAATAGAACACATTACGCAAGATAAGCCAGGTCTAGGAAAGTACAAATTAAAGCAGGCTGCTGGATGCATGCCAGAAAATTGTAGCTGAAACGTGAAGAAATGTAAAGGGAAGGGCAAGAGGTAATCCACGGCAGCCAAATGTAATTCAACACCAAAGGCACCACAATAGTAGTCCCTGTAGTAAAACACATAAGATACCCTGTAGCTACGATCGTACATACACACCCTATGACATCATCGGTGTTCACAGCACAATAGTATAAAGTGTGAAAGCACCCTACACACACCTGTGTATTCCCAAACACTGCACCATAGGTGAAAACACACGGGGAACTTTTAAAATGCACATGTTGGGAGCTGCCATAGCTGTGATTCATCACCATGTGTTAGAGACTGACAGTGTTGTGGAGAATGATGCTGACTACCACCGCAGGCCCCGGAGGAGGAGAAGAGTGTTCAGATCAAGGGTAACCTACCAGGGGCTACATGATCTGGAGACAGGAGAGCATTACAGGGTGGACAGGGACATCTTACAGCAAATAGTTGAGCTGTGCCGGCCACGCCTGAGAACCAGAAACAACAGAGGGGAACCCATCCCAGTGGACATGAAGGTATGTGTAAGCTTGCGAATACTAGCCACAGATACCTTTCAAAGGCCAACTGGAGATATAATGGGGATCTCACAGGCATCAGCATCCAGGGTACTACACCAGTTCCTGGATGCCATGTTACCACATGCCAATGAGCATATATACTTCCCCCAAACTCAGGAGGAGTTGGCCAGCAATATGCATCACTTCCACCATGTGGCACACTACCTGGAGGTACCAGGTGCGATAGACTGTACGCACATACATATCAAGTCACCACCCAGTGAGCATGGTAGGCACTACATAAACTGCAAGGGATTCCACTCCATCAACTGCCAGGTCATGTGCAATGCCCACGGCATTATCACGGATGTGTGTGCTGGCAGCCATGGAAGCTACCATGACTCCCATATCTGGCATGCCTCACAGCTGTATCAGGTATTTGCCAGGAGGGACATCCCACATGGCCACCTTGTGGGGGATGCTGGCTATGCACTGGAGCCGTGGATGATGACTCCCATCAGAAATGCACACACACCCATGCAAGAATGCCATAATGAGGCACACGCACAAACCAGAATCATCATAGAGCATGTGTTCAGGATGCTGAAATCATGGTTCCGTTGCTTGGACACTTCTGGTGGAGCCTTGCAGTACTCTCCAGACACGTGTGCCCACATCTTCATAGTATGTGCCATGCTACATAACATGATCCTGCAGAAACAGCTGCAACAGGGACAAAATGGTGAAGGCCCTCATAGTTCACCGCAATTGCCAAGGCCATCACAGGCACAGAGGGATTCAGACCATGAACACCCTGTGCCAGCCCCAGTAGGCAGATGGAGGCATGCCCAATATTCCTATGCCTTGGCAAAGAGGGAACATGTAGCACATACTCTGACAGTGTAGGCCCCTATGGACTGACACACCTCTCCACCTGCACACACAGTAAAATGGATGGCACACACACACGACCACCTGTAAATTGTAATGTATAGGTGGCCCACTGTGTGAATCCTACATAGGCAGCCCTCAAACATTGTACACACAACAGCTATTGGAACATGGAATGTCAACACCTGAACAATACATGCGCCTATCAGCAGATGTTGGTGCTGTGTGTATAGGTTCCTAGGTACATCGGTAGGTACACGCCCGATTGTCAGAGGCCATACACCGAACGAGGCAAACAGTGTCTGCTGTCACTACAACATCGAGTAACCAACTGTCGCTCAGTGGAGCAGAGGCAATCGTGGGATCACATGTGTGTAAGCACTTTTCTGCACATACTCTGCATGGATTTCCTGCTGCGTTAATGAGGGGCTCCACATAATGTAATCATGGATGTTGTGTCAAGGCATGGGGTGTACCCATGACAGGTATTCATCACCCCAGCATGCTCCACCTATGTTCATTCAAAGGTGTAGCACATTATCGTGTGTGGCTCACTGTGATATACATACCCAATGCTGGAGCACATCCAGTAAACATCGCATGGACATACCAGTAATTGGACTCATCCATATGTAAACTAACTGAGTTACCCATTTGAGTGCAGTATGGAGTAACAGCCGTAGTATACTCCACATACAAAATGCCATAACATGTGTACAAATCCCAGATGGCCAAGTGGTAAATGTAGTGACTGTCGTGCATGTTCCCGGTCCCACGTCCTGCAAGGGATGTAATGTAATCCCGAAGGCACAAATAATGCATATCGGATGCAGGTCATCAGATCATGTTTAGCACATGTTAGCGGGAATATGCGTTGCCCAGTGCTGGTAAGCGTCATTTAAATATGAGTATACGGATATGCGCAAAACAGGGCCAAACTTCTCTGAATATCATGCAGATCACGGTCAATGATGTCCAGAACAGGTGAAACCAGCATTATTCACTCCTGCATTAATAGCACCTGCTCTGAGGGGTAAAACGACCACTGCCAGGAGTAGAACACGCAATCATGTATACAATCACTTAACACTATGGTAGCCAAGATGTACCTACGGCAGGTGTGTAATGTGACAGGTTCAGACACAAACATGCGGAGTCCAGGAAACAGTATACACCGACAAGTACACAATGAAAGGTGTAGTTTGCCTGTCACTTTCCCTGTTATTTATATATATATATATATATATATATATATATATATATATATATATATATATATATATATATATATACATACATATATACATAGATATAATACAGATAGAAAGGGTGATACAGAGATATATGTTGATATATATGGATTCACCGATATCTGCAAATATATAGATAGGTCGACATTCATAAAACCTTGGAGGTACAAATAAATAGGACACCGCCAACTATGGAATGTGTCACATACCGACACGCATAACCACGAGGCTGAAAGACCAAAAGAACACAGTACCGGAACACTAGAACCATGAGTAATATTATCATGATAAGAAGGGACATTTAGTTACCACTGCCGGTGTTGCGGTCCACGTAGGTATTGTGTTCAACTGTGTTTGTGATTGTCATAGTCTGTGTATGTGTGTGTTTAGGGTGCCGTGTGTGTTTCTGTGTGACTGTAATGTGTGTGTGTGTGTGTGTGTGTGTGTGTGTGTGTGTGTGTGTGTGTGTGTGTGTGTGTGTGTGTGTGTGTGTGTCTGCATCATGTGTCTGTTAGTGTCAACTCGGAGGTAGATCATTATGGTAGATGTGGTTATAACTAGCCATAGGCATACGGTTGCCACCTGTCTCACATTAGAAGGGACAGCCCCTCCCTGGGCAGTTGTGTCCTGACATAAAACATTACAAAGGACAACTGTCCGAGATTGTAGGACATTATTATGTCCCATATATTATGTAAGAAATGTAAATGTTACATGCAATATGATAAGTAGCCAAAGTCCTACAACAATAAGTATGTATTGAGGATAAAAGTATGTGCTATCCTGTGTACTGACCGTGGGTATGTGTCGGCCTGTAAACACCGATGTGTGTCCCACAAGTGTCCCACAATGTCCATTTGAAAAGGTGGCAACCCATGCCAAAGAGGTTCAGTTACCAACACAACTGCAATGACTGCAAATATCTGGGACAGAAATACACAGGACAGCTGTCAGTTAGTAACATCCCTTTACATATCGCTGTAATTCCAGAGGTAAGGAAGTATCAACCTCACCTGCATACTATATAGAAACCAATTAACAATTGCCCAATGTATAATCCCGTAACAAAAGTCTACTAACTGATAGCTCTTTAATTAGGGAAGGCGCCCACACACGTATATGGAATATGTAGAAATGCAAGCCCCACAAACCTGTATATGCTACGTACACCCACCTACATCCCCCACACATGAAACTATAGCAAATACAGACTGTAATTACAGCACAAACATCCAGTCAGTCAATTACATCTGCAGAAGCATTATCATACCTTGTGAGAGACACATTTAAAGGTGCCATGTGAAATTGTAGCTGTTGTATAATGGAACAAATGGCGATGTTACAGGTTTTGTTTGCAATAGTCCCTTATCAGATGGTTGGTATGACAGGTACACTCACATGTAGAACCACATACTCTAGCCATCACGCACAATCCACGGGGGACATGAATCCAAACTATACGTGTCTCTACACATAGCAGTTGCAATTACACAGAACAAAACACAATACACCTCCCCAAAGGTAGGGCAAATGAGCAACGCCCAAGTGGAGAATTCAATTATACCCCACTGTTGCCACGTAATTGGTGAATGGAGTAGCTGCACAGCTGATGTGCAAGTAATAAGTCACTCAGGAACAGCAATTGGCTGCAGGAATCCACATGTTACAGGTATCGATGTATATAAGTATGACTTGTCAGACATTCAAACCATATGCTCATACCATAGAACTGTTTAAACAGTGTAAGAGAGATAGTTATGAAAGTCCGGAATGATAACAAGGTATGTAGAACACTCGGTATGTAAGTGTATGTATAGCCTGTTATGTATTAATTATGTTAGTGTATGTATTGCCTGTTTTGTATTAACTAAAAGTGTCCGCAATGCATAAAGTGGGAAAAGGTATTATGTAGTGATGTCTTGCTGAGCATAGTAATGCTTGTAGAAATTGTGTGTCCTACAGTGGGCCACAAGGTAAACATCACAGACATTACAAGGGATGCTACACAATTCCATACCACCCGCCGTCAGTGGTAGGGTATGTCCAACAAGTACGTGCCATAGCAGGTGATAGTATATGTTGATATACCATCACAGTAGGTATGTGTATGGGCATATAACGACAATGACATGTCGAAGGTGGTCCCGCTGTGCAAGTATACTTTGCATTATGGGATACTATGTAAAATATGTGTAATGTACAGTATTGTAGGTAGATATGTCAGATATTCTACACAGCATAACAGGCATATCATGCATACCAAAGGTATCATCTATTGGCATGTACAATATACAATAACAGGATACATATGGCTTGTAGTCATGCGACACTGTAATAGCATGATAGCTAATCTAAATGGAAGGGCTACTCAATTAACCATGCACAAAGGACATGTAATAGCTTCAGAGGTTCATAGTGGGGTACTATGCAGTCTGGCAAGTCTGTGTAAGCACAACTACAGTGTTCACACCAGCGGCACCTCTCTAGGGTAGTGTCCTGTCTGTGGACAGCAGAGCCATGTGTTACCTGCACCTCTGCAAAGTACAGCCACTGCAGTGATCCCTGGTGTACATGTGTCTTCCATCCACCAAGTGAGGTATCACATGAACAGTGCTACTGAGTGTCCCTGCGTGATGTACATAGGAATCATGTTCCAAAGCATGGTGAGTGTCTGGTTTGAGAATGTAACCCTCAAGCACATCCCACTCATTGTTGCGTGTGTGCACATATCCATGAGCATGTTGCTCACAGTGGCTTTTGCTTATTTTGCATATGTGGAGTATATCCATGAATATTGTTGTGGACATGGGCCCTGTCTGTTCAGCAGACGTCACCCCTGAGTATGTAGTATGCAAATGTGTACAGACGTGGTGTCCATAGTTCTGCCACATACTTCAACCATCAGAGCTCAATAAATGTCATGGTGTGTTAATGTTGTGGTATGTAAAGCCGTAGCTGTTGTGTAAGGTACACCCTAAACAGGGTGTTGTATCCTTGAATGTGTGTATAAGTCTGGAGTTCAGAGGTACAATGGGTACCTATGTTCCAGCTACAAACCCAGTACAGATAAGTGTGGCCACGTAGAAGGATATCCATGCTACAGTGGCAATATGGTTATCAAAGGAGTGGGTGCGACATACATGTGTACTACGAGCACGTACAATGAGACATGTATGTAGGGGACTACCACCTATGTGATAGTCAGTGGTTGAATGGTGTAATGCAAAGGGGATGTTCATGCACCTTGTGTCATGCAGCTTGAGGCCATGATATTGATATCAGGTATCTGTCACAGTGACACCCTTATGGAGGGGGTCAGTATCAGCTGGTGGATCAATCATGGTGCTTTGTATGCAGTTGTCTGTAAAGTTAGCCAGGGAAAGTCCCTCTGTGTTAGCCTGTACCTTAGGGAAGCATATACTGAACATGAGGGTCCCTATGACTGAGGACTGTGGTACGCCAAGTGTAACTGAAATACAGTAGATACTATGGTATGCTACCCTCATTGTGTGTGGCCTGTCCGTGAGCCACTTTGCATAGCATTCTGAGACATAGGGGTCAATGTGCAGGTGGATGTGTATGTTGTCAATACCAGAATGGAGAACGGTGCTGCAAGGCAATGAGAGGACAATGTAGGCTGTGTGTACCCTCTTACCGTCATCAACTACCCTGGTAACTGTATGAAAGGAGTCCACCCGGTGTAGGAGCCATGCTCTGTCCCTAACAAGTCCAAACTTGGTGGTATCAAAGGACTGGAGCCCACCAATGTCTCTGTGAATGACTTCCAGGATGATGTGCCCCATAGCCTTGCAGAACAGTCCAGTCAGGTGTGTAGGGCAATAGTCCCCCTTGTGCATTGTGGCGCCACCTGTGTGGAGTGTGATAACTGTTGCTGTGTGCCATTCAGGGGCCACAATGTCTGATACAAGGCTATTACTGAATATGGTGGCCAAGTGGTGAGACATGTTGTTCAAAGTTTTGTGTAAATCACAGCCTGGGATGTTGGACGGTCACATGGGGCCAGTGTTCCAGGACATATAGAGTGCAGGTTAGTACTGTGTAGGTGTGACTGCAGGGACACCACATTGTTCCTGCATGGATTGTGGCCCTGTAGGGAGTGAGAGGGTGTAATGTTAGCATTGAACCCATCTGCCAGCATGTTGCTAACATCACCTGGTTCTGTAATATTCCTGAGTAACTGTTGTATGTCAGAGAAGATGTGGGTATTGCCATGGACTACTGACATACCTCCATAATGCCTTGTGGTACACCCTGGAATGTGTCGCAGTAATGTTTACGTAGCTAGTTTCAGAGTATGTGATGAGGGATCCTGTAGCCCTACTGAGGCTGACCAGTGAGCTACCCCACCCATGGGATTGTACTCCACTTTGCAACAGCCTCCACCTGTTGTAAACTATGTCCATGGAACTGGACCCCCAGAGTGGCATCCGTTATCTGGTGGGTACCATCATGGCTCTGTGTGGAATAGCATGATCTATGCAGTCGTGTAAGTGCTAATGAAGTGCACTGGGGTATGTTTCAGCATTTGTATGTGCATTGTCCATCTTCACGGGTGTCATGACATTAACTACTGCTGTCATAAGACGTCTGTAGTAGGCATTGTAGTATTCTTGTACTGTGTAAGCCGTGAAGGGTGTGGTGCCAGGATGTGGATAACAAGGATGATTAGCATATGTTCAGAATCCACCAATTAGGGGATAACCCCAGGTGTGGAACACCAGTCACATGTTGGTAGTGTTCATGTCAAGGATATTGTTGGTCTTGGAGGTGGTGTGTATGGGTTGATCCAGCCAAGTGGAGGTTATGAATCCTGGACAGCTTTGGCCTAATGAGTTGGTACATGAGTGGTTATCCCAGTTAAGTGTGGGATAGTGTCACTCTCACATCAGTAGTACCTGTCTGAGCCCTACTGTCCAGTACACCAAGAAATGAGGTCTGGTAACCGTTGGGGTATGTTGTTGAATCCATAGCTTGTTACAATGTGTATAGCAGTTCTGGCCACAGTTAGTTGCACGTGAATCATCTCTGATGCATTGTGCTAAGTAACTAGCCAGGATGTGTGTACAACATAGTGGAATATGGGAACACCTCAGCCGTGGGTGTGCCGGTCCAGGTTACATGACTGAAAGGTATGGTCTGTGTATAACCTGTCATTGCAGGTGTGCTCTGCAGAGTCTAGAGGCAGGTCCCAGTCACTGCAGATATATTGAAGTGGTCCATTATAAGGAATGCCTTGCTTGCGTGCGTCAGAGATGAAGATGTCAAGCATTGTGTCACATGACCCCATGTTCTGCTTGCCTGTTCCCATTCTGGTGGTGAATGTTATTGGAAACTGTGCAAGACAGGCAGTATAGAAGCAGCAAGAGCCTTACTTGTTATCTGTACTCCCAGGGCTGACAGGTGCAGGTCAGCTGTGCCAAAGCATCGTGTTTTGTTGACCATGTCAGTCAAAGTGGACAGATGCCTGTGGAATGACAGCAGAAGCATAGGCAACTGTTGAAGTGACACAGGCAGTCACTGTACAGTGGTATCGAGTCCAGATGAATGCATAATGCTCCCCATGGCTTGGCCCATACCTTCAGGGCTACAAGACCGGTGAGCTATTGCATGTCCCTGCACATGTAGTCTATGAAATTTCATCTCAGGGCAGTCACACTAATATGGAGAATGACAGTCAAATTGTACCTGGTGAGGTGTGGCATGGGTGCATAGGTTATGTTGCAGAACCAGTTACCCGACAGCAAGATGTAAGCGACTATCGCCTTGTGTAGCCTGCTGAGTGGAACATCAGTGTGACCGCCTACAGAGTCACCTATGACAGGTGTGTTGTGTATGTTATAACACCCTATTGGCTGTATGTGATGGGCACACGTGAGTCTGAGGGCTATAAGTTATTGTTGTTGTGTTTGGTGATGGGGGCTGCCTTTGGTGCCTACACAGAGTATGGAGAGGTACTGAACAAGTTGTACTCATATATGTGGCTTGTGGTGGTGGAGTTCTTGTGAGACTATGTGATGAGTGGGGTGTGTTGCGAATGTTACACATCCCCACATGATTGTCAGTTGCAGTCATGGTTGGTGACAGCATTACCCCCAGCAGGACTGCATATGTGCATCTCCCACAGGCTGTAGTGTCGTATGTTGGGAGGTGAGCATTGACTGTGTACATGAGACAATTGCTCTATTGCCACATGTACAACATATTCATCATATAGACCGGCAATAGCACTGGTACGTGACAGTTGGACATGCCTGTATATACAACCATGTCTCACAAGATATGTGAGTTACGTGTGTACAACAGCTGCTGTACTGTAAGCAAGCTTGAAATGTCAGGACAGACAGTGTACTTGTGGGAAATGGTGTGGAATGGGTGCTATATTAATCAGTAGCTCATGAAGTGCTCACAAGTTCTGCACAAGTGCTGAGCATGGAAATACAATACAGATAGGGTGTTGGATAATATCAACCCACAAGTGGTGACGACAGTCATAATTGGTGGCACCGCACTATAACCCTGCTGAGTATGGTCTGCAAGCCATTAACCATTATCTATGTAGATGTTAGCAGTACAGATGTACATGACAGTACGGATGTCTGACTACATATACCTTCGTATGTCACAGGAGTGTTCTACCAGTGGCCTGTTGACAGAATCAACACTACAAAAGGTGCCAGAGTGACATCTGCATATCACACCAGTGCCAGCTACAGTAAAATAGGGTTAATGTGTTGTACTCCACCCTCATTGTAGCCCATACCACACAGACAAATGTGAGGCATCTGTGTATGTAAGGATGTGAATGGCCATGACCTATAAGCAATAGCTGTCTCAGTACTGTGAACAACATACAGAATGGGCTTTGTGGGTGAGGTGTGTGACATATGTGCACATTCTGACAGATGATATCAGCATTGTCACCGCTAGGTGAATATCCCTGTACTCATTAACTATCACCTAGGCTGCAGTCAACATTATGGACACTGTGTAAGGGATGGTGCTGTGCAGTTCACCTCCCTGAGTTGGTGACATCTCCAGGCCCCTTAGGTAGTCATACGAGGTACCCATGTCATGACAGGGTTCCATCCATGAGCATGGAGAGCATTGGACAGGCATACACAGCACTCGGGTGACCAATATTGGATCATATATCACCTTTAAGGGGGTATTGGCCATGCATGGATGGGCGATACCAGCCTTCACAATCCTCACCTCCACTATGCAGCATGCTGTCTACCTTACATAAAGACATGTGCTACACTATGATGTTGGACATGCTACATGTCCATATCCTGATCTGAAAGACATACGTCATGGACAGCCACTGTCCTACTACTAGGATCGCCATATGCTGGACAGATCCCTGTGCCATACATGTGACATACTCCCGCCATACCATGCAACCCTGTCCATCAAAGCTGCACATGTCATCTCTGTCATACATGGTGTGATGGCCACATGGTAGATGTAGCATCAACTTTCTGGATCAGTAATGTGGCACTGATGCACCTTGCGGTGGCAAAATGGCTGTTGGATACAGCTAGGAAACCTTGCCCGCACATGCTATAGTTGATAACCATCCCTGCGAATGACATCCAACTAGCCATTGTCCCATGTCTATCACATGTGCAACACAGGCGATCCGTGGCAGGATGTTGAACAGCTGTATAGTGCCGTGTGGATGTATATGGCAAAACACATGCATGTAAAGGTTTCCATGCATATGTGTGCATTGTCACTGCTCAAGTCCATTAAGGCAGTGTATGTGTTGATATGTGACATATACACAGCATCAAGGTCAACAGCATTACCGTGGACACATCCAGGCATGTGCTGATAAGTAAGAACACCAGTGCAGGTGAACACACATGCCCACATCAAGACAGCATTCACATGGAGTATGAATAATGTAATGAGGTGACACACATATATGGTGGTGATATCCAATGCATAATGGGTGTTACATGTGTTTGACACAAACATGTCAGTCGTGTCAGTGTCATGATGATTTGCAAAGATAACTGTGCAGATGTACTAGATTTACTAGAAATGTATGTGCAGCAGTATCTCTGTACATCTCTGATACTGTGACCTGTCACCATCATTATGTCTTACAGATAATGCTTCGTACATGCCTGCCAGCGTACAGCCACCAGGAGGATGATGTCCTCATCCCGTACCTCCATGAGAACTATGAGGTGTTGTTCAGCCATGTGCCACAGCATGCCCAGTAGCATGACGACCTGTGGCAGGATCTTTGCAGGAGGGTGAATGATGTGGGTGGCCATAACCGCACCTACCAGCAGGTGCGCAGACACTGCACGGACTTGATACGACATGCAAAACAGTGTGCTACTGCAATGGCCAGGGAATAAGGTGGAACAGGTGGTAGGCCACCAACCCAGCCCCCACTCACACACACCGAGGAGCTACTGGCTAATCTGGGGACACCCTCAGAACAGCATCCTCAAACACTAGCTGCCATCATGGAGGTGGGTGTCTCCCAACCAATGAGCCTGGAGTTGCCTGGTAAGTCACTATTCCACATATGGCTATTATATCCCATTTAGTTGCATGTGTCACTGTACATTATGTAATGTAACATCATATGCAAGGTATGTTTACACACATGCTGCATACTACGGTATGCTACCCTGTGTATGCACACATGTGCATACTATATGCTATTGTACAGGCGAATGTGTTAACATGCACAGTGCACCCTGTGGCTGTCATACAGTCATGGATAATGTTCAAATTGCTGTGTCACCCCTATACAGATACCTCTGGCATGCCACACAGACATCAGTCCATTGCAGGTGAGACTGTCATCAGTATCAGGCATGTTAAAGCATAGATCTATTCGCCATGTGGCCAGTTAACACCTGCACACATGATGTTCGGTCCAGTCATGATATACAAGTTGCATCACCCATCATTCACACTGGCCACCCATGTACAATATATACAAACAAAATGATACACCAACATGACACCACAGTATTCGTCATTGCTACATGTGTGGAAAGCTGTGCATACAATGGTGGTGGTGTTGTACAATGTAGGCATATGTACTATACATTGGAACAACACGTGTGGTACGCAAACAGTACCACACAGTGAGCTGTGATATGGGCAGCCCACAGGAGTCACCATTGTGTTATATGCCCCTGCAATGGGTGCACACATTGTGATGTGCCATCTGACATGTCCCAGACACGTAGTGTTCTGGCTGCAATATTGTCACACTATCCCATAACCCATACCCCACATAGCAAACATACAACCCGTTGTCTGCATAGCCCTGTGGGTGGTGACATATCCGACATCTATGGGTGTATGTCATATAGGACAACACAGACATGTGAGATTGATGGCCATCACACACATTTGGCCAACACATGTGCACACATGGCCATGGGGGATGGCCTGAGACACGTAGCCACACAGTAGATGTGATGTGTATACACCTTGTTGCACATTGTCCACACATGGTCCAATTATAGCCTTAGTTGACTGATTATACAGTTAATGTGGTACACTGGACATCCTAAAAGCCTTGCTGCTGTAGGACATCACCGTTAGCTGTGCACCTCATGTGTGTGGTACATCAATGTCATGTGGGACATGGTGAATTGACAAGTCTGGTATGTGTGGACATGGTTGCCTGACAGCTAAGACTCTGTAGTAGTTGTGCAGGGGTGTCATCTGTAGGTCCTCCAGTGACCTGTCACATGACACACCATGGTTTGTTGTGTATACACCTCAGCATCGTGGGTCACCATCCACAGTTATGTCATGGGAATGCATGCAGTTAGGGCTATGCAATGCATACATATTATGCACTGTATAGCAATATAGACGCCCCATGATGCCATGCAATGGCACAGTGTCTGTACCTCACACTGTATAGCAATGTAGAAGGCTCACACTACCCTTCCATGCTCATGCACATTTGCTAAACATGCATTCTATCTGTATTGCATACAGACAACACCTCAATGCGATGCCCATTATGATGCTGTACATGTGTCAGGACACCATTGTGTCAGACATGTATGCATGTTAATGCACATGTCAGCAGATTACATGTCAAGGTCACATCAGCCATGTGTACTGTTATCCTGTTCTGGTCCACATGGTGTATCACGGAGATGCATGCATACTACCATGATTGTGTGAACTGCATGGCTACTGATATGACACCTGCTTGCTGTAGTGTGCACCCCAGGGAGGTATGCTAACTAACACTATTAATGTCTGAGCTGCATGCCATCTGCTGTATCACAGGCATGCTGCATGCCGTCTGTCAAATCACATGCATGGTGTGTGTGTGTGTGTGTGTCTGTGTGTGTGTCTGTGTGTCTGTGTGTGTGTGTGTGTGTGTGTGTGTGTGTGTGTGTGTGTGTGTGTGTGTGTGTGTGTGTGTGTGTGTCTATTGTAATTTAGAGTCTTTATTTGCATTCACAGGTGATGTAGGTGCGTTGCCCTCCTGCGGTCCATCTGATGTTAGTGTCCCCACAGATACTAGCAGTGATGAACATATGCATGAGGTACAGGCAGGGTTGTCAGGGGCAGAATCTGTGCCAATGGTTGCCATCCCAGCTATGTCCCCCTCTTCCCCGCACACAGTTCTGCTGCCAACACATACTGCATCACCAGTGGCCATAGAGGAAGGACAGTCAGCATCTGTTAGCGTGGAACAGGAACGTGTGGTGGCTACAGAAGGTGTGTCTCCACACCATGGTGACAGTGTAACGACTGCAGATGTGCCACACAGGCATGTGGCTGGTGCTGCTCGTAGGAGGACCTCCGGCAGACATGCACCTGCAGGACAGAGCGCAGCAGCTGGCATCACCAGAAGCATGTTCTAGACTGTAATGGTGGCACAGGCACGTGTTGAACAGCAGAACAGAGAAGGGAAGAGGCTGCAGAGGGCTGCTATCCGTACCCTAAACGACAACATCCAGACATTGGCAAATGCTCAACAGCAGATTGCTGATGTTTTGGACAGGCGATTGGGTGACATGGTCGGAATCCATGACCGTGGCATGGCAATCCGCGAGCATGAGCTGTCTGTGCTGGAACATCTGGTAGAAGTGAGGCATAGGCCACGTGGATGTAGGCCAGCTACACCACCCAGTGCAGGTCAACATGAGCATGCCACCTCACATGCCCACTCCCATAGTGCCGGTAGCAGTAGCAGTGCAGCTGGTGCTGCGCTGTCCACACCTGGACACAGTAGGCCACGTGGACATGGCCCTGGATGTTCCCAGCGGGAACCTCCGCCTAGTAGTGCCCGTGTAACCCCTGGCAGGCACAGGTCATGTGGCCATGGACGGACACAGTGAGCTGTACAACCTGGTCTGTACAATCTGGAGCTGTCAATAATACCCCATGTGTAGGCCTCACAAAAGGCAGAACTGTGTGCACACATACACGCACACAGCAAACACATCTGTAGGGCACCACAACACCCACATGCATACTGAACTGACACATCCAATCATATTACCGGTCCTTACCCACACACATGATGTCATCCATTGGTGCAGCCTATGCCACTGGCAAACATTATCACCCTGTGCATATGATGAAGCCTGTGCTGCATCCCTGTCATCCACACCATCGGTGCAGGGACAGTCTCAAATGGTCTGATGCACAGGGCGAACAGAATAGTGAGAGAAGTGTATATTACATTAGTTGTGTACTGTTAACATGCACCAGACATACCATGTAGTACAGGTTTAGCAGGCATTGTTATATGTTTACAGTATGTGTCTCGGTAACAATAGTAACAGCATGTTGGTAATGATGCCCTGGTTCCCTCCTTATGGTCTACTTGCATGTGCCTACTGGTGGCAGTGTTTGCAGTCTCCCATGTGTGGAATACTCACAGGCACGTATGGCAATATCAGCATGCTATACATAGCCTCAACCTGACTGTTGGAAAGGCTAACATACCACAGATGTCCACACATATACTGATCCAGAAGCATGTAGGCAGTTTAATAGGCTACAGTGGCTAGAGACGTGACATCCATACCAGGTCACATCACAAGTATGTTGACATGGTGCAGGGATTGTACACAGCAGTCTGGCCGCTGATAACGTTAGAGGCCATTTGATAGTATGAGGCCTTACTGTGTAGCAGTATTACCCTGTCACATTACAGGAACATGCTACACTCACAGGTTCAACAACACTATAACGCACACCCCATAGTGTTGAGGTGAGGAACCACGCCTATGTGGTCATCACCCTCACAGTACTGTGCACCCACACGATGCGACACAGAGTAAGAACATGTACAGGTAGCCAGTACGTCTGAGACCGATGGTATCAACAGGGTAGCAGACTGCATCACCATGAGGGGTTAGGGATCCTGTGTGTTCTGTATGGTAGCATACACCCTCACTCCATGCACCAGATAGCCATACATACATACAAACACCAACACTTGCTCAGAGGTGACCTGTGCCTGACATATAAGGCCATGTCAAACCCAGATTTGATGAATATGCTTCACCTCAAAAAATCTAGATCCCTCAGAACCAGAAGGGCGGGAGACTTGAACCTTGACACGGTTATAAATAGAACGTGCTGGAGGGACAGATTCATCACCCAGAGACTCCCTATGCTGTGGAACAAAATCCCGGTACATGTGAGGCAGAGCACCTCTCTGGCCTTGTTCAAGAGGAATCTTGACCAATGGATGGGAGATTGCAGATATACCCCAGGGATTACTTCAGTGTCACTGCTTGACAGAAGCACAGCAAAATGATAGGCATAGTTTTTATTCAAACTAAAGGGGTGGCGAAAGTCACATAACTATGGGCTAGGCTTATAAATGCCCTTGGGCAGATAGCCTAGTATGAACCTATGAACCTATGAACCTAACACTGTGGAGACCACAAATGTCATACACATACGGATAGCTATTGTGTGTGATACACACACCACCCCTATCTACGTCATGCTTTCCACACTGCAGTATGTATAGATCTCTACAACAATGTACAGGGGTGTGTAACAATTGGGATGTATTCCCCAGCATATGTGGCATATATGGTCACACAAGCAAACACACATGGCAGTACTGTGAATGATCCACCTGCTATATGATGATATGTCTGACAGACTTGCAGCAGTATTGGCTGCATTATGTGTACCAACGCTACGTCCGGCAATTGTGCTGCTATATGCACATGGGAGGATGTAAGTGTTACAGGTGTCAAGTGACGTACAATCAGTAACACCTGACCGCTGTGTAGGTTTTATGTCTTCACCAAGTAACAGTAACATAGCATACTGTTTGCACATGTAATAGTAGGATGGCATGTGACACACCTATGAGCCATCCCCGGCAAACATCCATCTGCACAGGTGGATCACCACTTTATGTACACATCCATCCATACCTGATGTATCCTTCCGTACTGTCAGTATGTCACCATATACAGGTGTCAATGATGGGGCTGCATTGCAACTGCATGTTGTAGCTAGGCACAGATGAGTTACATACATCAGCTACTGCACATGCATGGTAGCTGCATGTGCACTACAAGTTGTACATGTGTGTTGGTCCTACATGCCTGTCATGTACCCATGTTTGTATGCATTGCAATTGGTGGACATGTGTGATGACATACATAACACATAGACTGTTGTATGATATGATGGGTGTCATGGGTAACTAGTACAGAGGGAATGTGTCCTCGGTCAACATTGCTACCTCATGTACTGTTAGCATTCAACAGCCATGGACCCACCATCAATTTGCGTGCGTGTGATTGCTGCACGGAGGACAGAAAAAGCTATGCTATGTACATATCTGTTGAGTGTGTGGTCCATGCACATATCCACTGTGATTACATGTATGTCATATCGAAACATGTGTGTTCTTGGGTGTACAGCGACAGTCATCTGTCACAGCTGTGTAAGACCCAGGGTCCCTGGTATGTGTAGAGCCGGCCTGGTTATTACAGTGGTATCATTGCAATGCATAACACATGATGGGACCCTGCCGGTACATGTGTCGTCTGCACAGTTGCTATAGACCTATGTACAGTCCACTGGTCATGAGTCACACAGTGTTGTGGTAATGTATGGCTGTGTATGGCTGTGTATTGCTGGTCCAACGACATGGTGATGTCGAGGGCTACATTGTAGACTGCAGTGTGTACCTCTGTGATCTGCACCTGAGACATCTGTGGTGGCTCCTTAGTGTGTACTGGTCAGTACATGTGAGTGGCCTTCATGTAAGTGGGGACAGTAACACCATACTGTGCCCTTCCGTGTTTAGAATCCGTGTGCACGCAAGACGGCCCTTTGCAACTGCTAGGTGTGTGAGCATGCCCAGTATGCTGTTGTGTAGATGGACACACAGTACATTCCAAACTGCGCCCTTCTGTGTTTAGAATCCGTGTGCATGCAAGATGGCCCTTTGCAACTGCTAAGTGCGTGAGCATGCCCAGTACACCGTTGTGTAGATGGACACACCGTACATTCCAAACTGTGCCCTTCTGTGTTTAGAATCCGTGTGCATGCAAGACGGCCCTTTGCAATTGATGTGTGAGCAAGCCCAGTATGCCATTGTGTAGATGGACACACAGTACATTCCAAACTGCGCCCTTCTGTGTTTAGAATCCGTGTGCATGCAAGATGCCAAACTGCACCCTTCTGTGTTTAGAATCCATGTGCATGCAAGATGGCCCTTTGCAACTGCTACGTGTGTGAGCATGCCCAGTACATCGTTGTGTAGTTGGACACACAGTACATTCCAAACTGCGCCCTTCTGTGTTTAGAATCTGTGTGCATGCAAGATGCCAAACTGTGCCCTTCTGTGTTTAGAATCTGTGTGCATGCAAGACGGCCCTTTGCAACTGCTAAGTGTGTGAGCATGCCCAGTACACCATTGTGTAGATGGACTCACAGTACATTCCAAATGGACATGTGATACTAAGCATGTGGGCATGCCCAGTGACACCTTGTGTCAGTGATGTACCTCTGTGTATGGGCATGGCCATTGACATTCTGTATAGCGATGGTGATCATCCAGGCAACAGATGTCCATTTACAATGTCACGATGGATGCCTACATTGAACACACTGGTTGACTGTCTTAAAGGGTGTACTGTCTGTGGTGCATCCCATATCCATGTAGTGTTGTTGTAGTGTTCCGTAGATATTCAGTTGCACCGATCACACCACTGCCATGTGTGTGTCTATGTCTACCTTGGGACAGTAATATGCTTGCAGACTGCTCATTCTCTATACATTCCCTATCGGCGTCTCGGCCTTTGCGGATGATGTCACCCACCTAGAAGTATGCCTCTGGGAGTGCTGTGTTCAGTAATCTCGGTAGCGCGTTCTGTAACTGTGTAATGCTGTTGTGTGATAAGGTAGTTAGGTGTATGTTCGACTCCCAGCCCTGCCAGGTGTGCGAATGATGTCACCCACCTAGAAGTATGCCTCTGGGAGTGCTGTGTTCAGTAATCTCGGTAGCGCATTCTGTAACTGCATAATGCTGTAGTGTGATAAGGTAGTTAGGTGTATGTTCGACTCCGAGCCCTGCCAGGTGTGTGCCTGTGTGTGTGTGCATGTGTGTGTGTTTCCAGCTGCCTGGGGACAGAGTAATGCTTTTAGATGGCTCACACCACATACATTCCCTATCTGCATCTTTGCCTTTGCGGATGATGTCACCCACCTAGAAGTATGCCTCTGGGAGGGCTGTGTTCAGTAATCTCGGTAGCACGTTCTGTAACTGTGTATTGCTGTAGTGTGATAAGGTAGTTAGGTGTATGTTCGACTCCCAGCCCTGCCAGGTGTGTGCCTGTGTGTGTGTGTTTCCAGCTGCCTGAGGACAGAGTAATGCTTTTAGATGGCTCACACCACATACATTCCCTATCGGCATCTCTGCCTTTGCGCATGATGTCACCCACCTAGAAGTATGCCTCTGGGAGCGCTATCTTCAGTAATCTCAGTAGCGCATTCTGTAACTGCGTAATGCTATAGTGTGATAAGGTAGTTAGGTGTATGTTCGACTCCTATCCCTGCCAGGTGTGTTCCTGTGTGTATGTGTGTGTATGTGTGTGTGTGTGTGTGTGTGTGTGTGTGTGTGTGTGTGTGTGTGTGTGTGTTTCCAGCTGTCTGCGGACAGAGTAATGCTTTTAGATGGCTCACACCACATACATTCCCTATCGGCATCTCTGCCTTTGCGGATGATGTCACCCACCTAGAAGTATGCCTCTGGGAGTACTGTGCTCAGTAATCTCGGTAGAGCATTCTGTAACTGCGTAATGCTGTAGTGTGATAACGTAGTTAGGTGTATGTTTGACTCCCAGTCCTGTCAGGTGTGTGTGTGTGTGTGTGTGTGTGTGTGTGTGTGTGTGTGTGTGTGTGTGTGTATTTCCAGCTGCCTGAGGACAGAGTAATGCTTTTAGATGGCTCACATCACATACATTCCCTATCAGCATCTTTCCCTTTGCGGATGATGTCACCCACCTATAAGTATGCCTCTGGGAGTGCTGTGTTCAGTAATCTCGGTAGCGCATTCTGTAACTGCGTATTGCTGTAGTGTGATAAGGTAGTTAGGTGTATGTACGACTCCCAGCCCTGCCAGGTGTGTGTGTGTGTGTTTCCAGCTGCCTGGGGACAGAGTGATGCTTTTAGACGGCTCACACCACATACATTCCCTATCAGCGTCTTTGCCTTTGCGGATGATGTAATCTGCCTAGAAGTATGCCTGTGGGAGTGTGGTGATGCCTGAACTCAGTAGCGCATTCTGTTACTGCATAATGCTGTCGTGTGGTAGACTAAACAGGTAGATGATCGATTCCAGGGCATGGCAGGTGTGTGTTTAGCAGTTATACCGTATGTGTTGGTATCTGTGGGTGGCTAGCTGCAGGATGTGTCCAGTTTTTTTTGTTGCTGACCTATTTAATGTCCACAGCCTGCATATTCTGCCAAGACACTGGGTTGTCAACACATACAGTTGCCAATAGGTCTGGTGAGTAACTGTCAGCAGCCCTACTCTTACCCTTGCTACGGTCTGACCCATGTGATGCAACATAACACACGTGCCTTGATATTAACAACACTACATGATGCAGGTGGCATATGTGGTTTCCTTTCCATTCCTGTCTAATGCATTGCTATCATGTGGTTCGCTGTTGTGACATAAATGCCATATCTACATATGTATACATGTATATGTGTGTATGTATATATACATATATATATATATGTCACTGTATGTATGTCTACAAATAATGTATGTGATATATGTAGATGTAGAGGTGGACATAGATGTGAACATATGTCTGGGGACTTCAGCACTATTGACTATTTGTGCCAGATGATCTGTACATGATAACCTTGGATCTATGTATATCTGCCATGGCGTGGTGTTAATGCACATCGTCTGTGTTGTGCAGGGCCACGGGTTGTTGTCGTGTAGACACCGGTTATTTTGTTGCTGGGAAGACCATGGGACATCGAATATGGTGATGGTAAGGCACATGTTGCCAGTTGTGTGTGGATCTGAGTGACACTGAGCAGTGGTTAATATGTTGGAGGTTCGGTATGGGTCATATAACTATTCATTAGAAGACTATACTATGCAGATGAGGTTGACTATGGTGTATCACATTTATCACCAGGGTGTGCTGCTGGTCCCTGGAGTGTATGTGTGTAGTCAGCCAGGTGCAGGTCTCGCATATAGTTGATAGCATGGGAGGGGGGTCAGGCATACTGTACGTACATTGCAGAACTTTGCCTCGGGAGTGCTCCTGCCTTAGCAAACCTAAGCTAGGGGTGTGTCTATACCTGCCTGGTGACGTTGGGAGGGATGACAGCAGTGGTGGGGTAGTCAGGGTGTCCAGGCTGCACAAACAGGTGTTGATCAGCACAATCAGCTGATAACATGGCCAGCCCGCACATGAACAGTACACTAATGCGAGCAAACAGCATACACACATGTTTCATCCCCACTCTACACCACTAGTGTATACCTGCAGGGACATTTCACGACACAGTCCAACCAAATGACACGGGCTGCAGCAGGCAACATATACCAACATGTGCAGGGGGCTGGGGCAGTGCGGATGTGTATGCTGCCGAACAACCCTTACTGGGGTGACATAAGACTTAATTGACCAAGGGTGACTTACAAGGGTCAACATGGGCTGGGGATGTTGGAGCACTATGGAGTAGACAGAGACCTCCTACAGCAGCTTGTTGACCTGTGCCTAACACATCACACAGGCTGAGGGGAACGCATCACAGTGGATACCATAGGATGTGTTGTCCTAGGTGTACTAGCCACAGGTACCTCACACAGCACAACTGGGGATATCATGGGTATCTCACAGGCATCTGCATCCAGAGTATTGCACCACTTCACAGATGCCATGTCAACACATGCTAGTAAGCATGTACAGGTCCTCCACATACGTGATTAGTGGACCAGCAATATGAATCTGTTCCACCACATGGATGAGTACCCTGGGGTACTGGGTGCTATAGCCTGAACACGTAGCAGCACCCGGGGAGCAGGGTAGGGCCTACAGTCAGTGCAGGGGCATAACCTCCAACAGCTAGGCCCTATGCGATGGCCAGGGCATGAGATTGAATGTGTGTGCTGTCTGCCCTGGAAGCTGTGATGTGTCCAATATATGGCATCTGACACAGCTGTAGCACACCAATGCCTATGTGGACATCCCCTACAGTGTCCTAGTGGGGAATGCCAGGTAAACACTGGTGTAGTGGCTTATAACACCCATCAGCAATGCACACACACCTGACCACTCACACCATACTGAGGCGGGTGCACAGGCAAGACATATACATGTACATGTGTTTGGGATGCTCGGTTCACAGTTCTGGTATCCGGACACATCTCTAGGGGCTCTGCAGTATTCACAAGCTACATGCATACATGTTGTTATGTTATTTGCTATGCTACACAATGTTAGCCTGCAGTAACAGTTGCAGCAGAAACAGCATGGGGCAGGGCCACACAGCCCAACACCACTGCCAAGGCCTGTACAGGCACAGTGTGACTTGGTGAAGGAACTACCTGTGTAGGGCACAGTCGGCGACAGCCCGTGCACAATATGACCTGCCCTTGGCAAAGAGGCAACACACAGCATATGCACTGACACAGTAGGTACCCACGGATTTCCCCTCACAGACCTGCACACAGTACAATGGATGCCAAACATGACAGTACCTGTGCTCGGCCATGTATGGGAGGTGCACTGTGTGCATCCAACATAGACAGCACTCCAGCACCATCCTCAAGTCCGTAACACAACCAGGGTATGTCTATTGACCTAACAAGTGGCGGTTGTATTAGAATGTGTACTTACCCACTGCTCTGGTATGTATGTGAGCATACAAGTGACTGTGGTGGCCAAATGTTAGGGCAGCAGACAGTACACATCCATAGTGGCACCATGACCTCTGTAGCACATACGGGGGTCACAATGGTAGCCTGTAGTAAACAGCGTGTCCTACCCACTGCAGATTATGGGCTGACCATCATGTGTGTCTGTACAGCCCACACACGTTCCATGCAGCTGGACAGATGTGGACCAATACAGACAAATGATATACGATGGCTTATTGATATGCCCAATGACTCACCCCAACCCCGTATGACACACACAGATGATAGCAGGCCAGGCTGTTTTTATGTAGGATGTGTAATAGGACGTCCAACACCACTGTGCTGGTAATTAATGCTGGGAACTGACGTACCCTGGTATCCCTCCAACCAGCAATTTAGGTAGGTCCACACACTGACATGGAGTACCCGGCAGACCAGTACAGTAGCGGCAGATGTGTACAACTGTTGGCTGTGCTCCCCGTCACACCTATACATGTGAGAGTCATGTGCCCCACCCATGGTGCTGTGTAGGACTGTGGTTGCATGTCCCCCCATGCTATACAGACATGTAGCAACTGTCAATGACACATGACCATTAGCTACCCTGCAGACACAGCATGTCACCTGTCTGTGTAGAATGGAGGGGTCAGCAACACAGTACTAACTATCTGGACATGTGACACATGCAATACAGTTGACCATACTTTGCATGCTCACACACATGATGGTATTGTCAGTCTACAACATGGACAACAGTCATACTGGGCATGCTCACACACTGAAACACAGGATGGTCAGGCATGCACACACCAGTGGTCCAGACATATCTGCCAGTACATTGCTATACTGTTGGATGTCTGTGCTGTATGGTGTTTGCGGTCTATTGTCTGTACATATGCTTACATTTGTTACTCATGCTGGGTATGTGCGATCCCTTGTGATGTGTATTACATCGGACTACATGACTACAGTATCGGGTATGTGTAACCATTTTGCGACAGTAGCCGTTCGACTGTATGGACTCAGCGGCCTGTCCAGTGACATAATCATATTATATGCGTGTTCATCATACGATCTGGTCCCATCTGCCTGATACATGGTAACTGATATTCTGCAATGCTGACATGTGACTTGAGTTTGTTAACACAGCTGTCTGCCGAGTCATGCTACTGCATACCAACTGCACGTTGACCACCTTTCAGATTGCACAACGGGAGACTGTAGGAGTGACACCTTTCCCACTTTGCATGGGACAGTCCCTCATCACACATCACATGTGGCAATACCAGAACTCTCCACCAATCGGGGACACATTTCTGCAGAATCAGGGACAGGTCATGAAAAACAGGGACACATTTACAAAAGTAGTGCTATTAACATGACACATTGACAGAATCAGAGCATATGACATAATACACATATTCTGATGTAACAGTTGTATATAACTCTTACTTATTGTCATTAGTCAGTAAGTGTAATTCACCACCTTTCCTTCAACAGCCACTACATTTAGGAGGGATTAAGAGGGACACAGTTAGACTTTCAGTCAAACTCAGGGACATACCTGACATTCAGGGACAGTTGAGTGGTATGGACAATACTCTAGCCATTGCAACTGTCCTGATTAGGAGACCCTCTCATGTTGTAGGTGTCTGTACTGGTTGCTTGTTACAGGTCTTGTATACCTGACACGTCGATATGTCATATGTAGTAGCATAAGCAACTATACTGCTGCTAGACTATGCTTTGATTTGCTCCGATATGTATATTTCTGTACTATGCATGGCTGTAAGTATGTTCTGCCCTGGTACATCTGACAGTTCTACAGACCAGGTTCCACTTTGGCCTTTCAAACTGGTGGCGGCCCTATAGACCCTATATGTAGAGCTATCACGTGTCGAGGCAACACATACCCACAGCATACCTTTCAACTGTCCCTGATTTTTAGGGCCGTCCCTGATTTTGGATCATATTTTAACTCTGTCCCTCTTAATCCCTCCTAACACTGGTGACATTTGGAGGAAAGGTGGTGAATTACACTTAATGAATAATGACAATAAGTAAGAGTTACAAACTTCTTTAACTTCAGAAAATGTGTATTAATTCATATGCTCTGATTCCGTCAATGTTTCCAATTAATAGCCCTAATATTTTAAACATGTCCCTGATTGTCCTTGTGTTTTCTTGACTTATCCGTGATTCTGTTGAAATTTGTCCCCAATTGGTTGAGAGGTCTGAGCCACAGCCAGTAGTACACAGACGACCTCCACGGTTTGCATACGTTAAGGTTATTCATGTAGCATTATAACTGATAATACTGTTTCCTATTACATGTAGCTGTTACTGATACAACAAATTGATGTCTGACACCACTACACACACTATATAGCCTCCATTTCCAAACTCACAGGCCCAGACCTCTCAACCAATTGGGGACAAATTTCAACAGAATCAGGGACAAGTCAGAAAAAAACAGGGACAATCAGGGACACTTTTAAAATATTAGTGCTATTAACTTGATACATTGACAGAATCAGGGCATATGAATTAATACACATTTTCTGAAGTAAAAGAAGTTCGTAACTCATAATTATTGTCATTATTCATTAAGTGTAATTCGCCACCTTTGCTCCAAAAGTCACTAGTTTTAGGAGGGATTAAGAGGGACAGAGTTAAAATTTGGGTCGAAATCAGGGACGTCCATGGAAATCAGGGTCAGATGAGAGGTATGCACAGGCCATGTGCCATAACTGTCATTTTGCAAGACACAACTGCCAGGATTGGTGTGTCCCTCGCAGGCATATGGGTGTTTAACCTTTTCTATTATGCTATCATCTACCTGAAGTGGTCATCAACTTATGCACTTTCTGTCAGTAGCAGAACTCACATACCAATGGGTGTGACTGAACACCATATCAGGAACAATGCATAACACCCTGCGGGACACATTTAGATGATTGGTTCTATTAACCAGACACATTCACAGTCACAGAACGTATGTATTCATTCACGTTTGTCGAGGTACATGCTGCTTATGACTCATACATGTTGTCATCTGTCATTACCTGTATTCCGCCACCTGTTCACCTAATATCAGTAGTTCTGGCAGTATTTCTTTGGACTTTGTTACATTCTGATACATAATTATGGACGTCCATGCTACTCGGGTACACAGCACTGTGTAGGTCTCTATGTATTCCCCGACGGTTTACAAACTATCCATTAGATGTGCTCTTCAGGTTTGTGAGGTGTAGGCGTATGCTATGCCCACAAAGTAATATTAATGACTTCCACTGGGCGGGCCTACTACATCTCTGCCAACCAGCACCTGCACACTTAAGCCCATTAATGCGTACCCATGGTCCACCTACCTGGCACCCCTCTACAGCAGTCAAGACAAATACTTACTACGAGTGCAGCTGGGGTATGAGCACACCCCTACACATTGCCCACTCTCCCCATCTTGGGACACATGTCATACGTTTTGTCAACTCATGCATTATCACACTGGCACAACCTACTGTTCCATGTACACCTACATCCTGCTTGTATTAGTGTCGGCAGATTCTTTCATACCTGACCTTTTGGGGTCCTGCAAGGGACACCATTATCCATGTTTAAAGTGTAGACCTTGCATAACTCTCCCACTGGTCCTTTCCTACCGGTGTTTTGGACAGTGGCAGTGTATTGATCTGTATTGTCTGTCTGTATGTCTGCCCGGCCTAGCTGGCGATGTGGGGGGTACAACGTTTCTTTATTGTACCTCCCAGTCACAAATGCCCAGGCTGTAAATATGTTACCCCTAGTTGCTGTGAATTAACCTATTTATGTGAATGTGTATATTTCACTGACATATAGTTTGTTTTGTGTGTATGTGTATATATCACTACCTGTTGTTTGTGTTTATATATATCTATCTATATATATCCGTAGTATATCCTTGTGTGTGTGTGTGTGTGTGTGTGTGTGTGTGTGTGTGTGTGTGTGTGTGTGTGTGTGTATATATATATATATATATATATATATATATATATCCGTATCGATATATATGTGTATGTAAATTATTATAGCTATGTGTATATATACGTTTTTATCTATATATTCGTTTGTGTGTCCGTTAACCTATACATTTCCCAGACATGGACACTTACACATGCGTATTGGTTTTATCCCTGCTTCAACAGTATACTATTGCCTTAGTCATTCTGACACCGACACTTCACTCTGGTGAACTTGTGCTCAGTATATTGCACGTTATGCAGTGGACAGATGTTGCAGGTTTTTCATGTCTGGGGTGCCACTGCTAGCTGGGTTGTGATAGTGTCATTCGACCTATTCCTCATATGCGCAGCCTATTATTCCAGCTACTGTGTTTGTTTCTGTACACATTCATATTATTACTGTTGATAGGATGTGTGTTTTTGTTACTGTGACTGTACGTCGACACATTGTTGTCTTCATGTAGTTGTGTCTTTCTGCTTTTCCTGGTTTGGGGTTGTCACAGCAGAACTCCGTTTTACTCATTGGTGGCATATAGGTTTTACATGCCGTGCTGCCAGACTTGACGCACAACATCCGACAACGATACACCCATTCATGCATGTCTCCACGTAAACGATGCTCTATCTTGGAATCGCAACTACGTACTAGCTAGGGTTACCACCTGTCCCACTTTGTGAGGGACAGTCCCTCTTTGGGCAGTTGTGTCCTGCGAAAAAACTGAAAAAATGGCAGATGTCTTGAGATTATTGTATGAAAATATTTCCTAAGTTTTCTTTCATAGTTTCATAAAACAGTTATTTTTTCTCTGAAACACCTAAATGTTATATGAAATAGCATAAGCAAATCAAATGCTACACGAATAAGCTTTTATTTTGGCAGAAAGGTGAAGTTCTATCATTTATACTGGTCATGGGTATGTTTTGTCCTGCTAATCTGACATTTCTACAGAAAATGTCCCACTTTGAGCATTTGAAAAGGTGGTAACCCTAGTACTAGCTGACTTCCATGGGCCTCTCCATTGCACCTGGCGCAACATACCCTATCACTCCTGTGTCCATACTTGCATATCCATTGTTTCTCCTGCACACCCGTGTTGAGTTTCCCCGCATAACAGACATTATACACCTGATATCACAGCCATGACACACCTTTACACATTGCCCTCTCATGAGCGTTGGGGCCCTACACACATTTTGTACCACCTCGTGTATTCACAGGCTCACCATCCATTCATATTTGCACATACGTGCCTTTTCTGGTGTTATGGATTGCGAACAATTTGTGGGTTAGAAGTGTAGGTGGTCACAACATGTCCTACATTCCATCTGTTTACAATGTTAATGTAGCACTTCAACGATGTTATGGCCACTGGTATAGCCCTGCCTCTGGTGTGGAGAGCGGTGCTCTACCCACACTTGTGCAGCTTTATGTGACATACGCTGCGAGCACTTCATAATTCCTAACTTGCTCTGGATTCCCTTCACAACCCTTAGGTTTGCTTTCATCTTTCATTAATATGCATTTGGCACTACTGCACCATCTTCATGCCACACTGTCGGGGCAAGCCTACCATCGTCCTTGCGCCGGGCTTCATGAATCCCGGGGATAGTCTTGTAGTTACTGTGAGTTGCTAAATATATTATTTTTGCACATGTTGCTCTTGCACACTTGCAGTGAAACATTACCTACTGTTAGATTGATTGGTTCATAAATGTCCTGCATATACAGCTCACGAGTCTGCCTCTTGCATGCTGCCAGGTTGCTATACTGCTGTGTATGTAGTTTAACATATTTAAGAATCAAATGCAGTAGCAAAGGTGGCTTATCAGATGCTTAACTGGGAATGAGTTACACTGTACACATAGGCATGCTCCACTACACTTTATGGATGGGTGAGTGACATTTATGAACTGCACTGTCACTTTGCCATCTGTAAGCTATGGCAAATACAGGAAAGGTTTATACCAATTTTTGTCCATGCTAAACATTTTCATGAATGTCACCATATCGTTTTAAAAACAAATGATAAACAATGCTTCTCTTGATAGACTACTTTTAGTATTTCGGTATGTATCAAGAAAGAATTGTTCTCATTTCTGTAGGTGATACTTTATTTATTGAACCATATTATGCAGAAACGTTTATTTTTCTTTTAGTTTGTTATTTGTTATCTAGGTGAGTGGACTGGTCTGGGATCACATTTCAGCTATGGCTCAGACCACAGAACATTAAATGTGGATGACTATAATTCTCTTCACAGCACCATAAACTTAAAATGGGTTACTAGATTCCTTCATTCTGTAAACAATCTGGAAATCCCTTTTAATGTACTCCATTGCTGCTGTAATACATTTTTTGTCAGGTCTGTTTCAGTGGTAGAAACCACTTCCTAATAGCACAAAGAAATACACAAGTGTACTTACTTTCAAAAACCTTACAAAAATTTTTAATAATGTAATAATGTCCACTTATACTTGGTTTGGTGCAAATGCGTACTTAAAATTATCATATGTGTAAACTGTTCCCTGTGGTTGACTAATTATGACTTTGCAACTTGCTGAATTTATGTTCTTATATAATTTATCTTCTCAACTTAGTGGTAGTCAACAGGTATAATATCTGTTACATCAAACGTATTAGAATGTCTAGAGTAATTATACTGCTGTCTGGACTACATGATTTTTTCAAGTACCTGTAGGCTATTTTCTTTGTCAGGTTGAATAGTATTTCACTTTTCATGTAACAATGTCAAGATTAAAAAAGTACTCAGTAGTCTAATTCACTTGTATATAAAATAAATGAGAAGGGGTGGAAATTGAGTGTAATCAGTCTAAAAGCCTGTTTTGGAAGGTGGGAGAAAACAAAAACACTTGAGAGAAAAAATCAAAAGACACAGGTAATCATGCATTGTACACATTCAATGTACACTTACAAATATAACTCATTCTAGCTTATTGTACTATTCAATGCATAGAAAACGTATTACAGAATATGAGAGAAATTGAAATGTTTACATCAAAAGATTTAACTAATGGACACTTTCTTATTTTTCCATTATTTTTTTTACAAATTATGCTTATGTGTTAAGCAAATTGTTGATTACCTACTACTAAACTTGTTAAAGTAATGTAAACGGTGATATTCTTTATATGAACTGATGCTTTCTCATTCATCAAGCTGTGCCAGAAACCTTATTTGTTGAAATAGTACCTGCAGGGATGAACTTTACTATGCAGTCAATGTTCACATTATCAGACATACGATTACTAATAAAATGAAGTTCCAGATATTATAAGTGTAATTTTCTATAAATACCATGCTCCTACTAAAAATTCAGTGCATTCAAGAAAATTAAAATAAGTTTTAAATACTCAAAAGTGAATAAAGCAAACTGATATTTTTATAGCTCGTAGTTATAAGGAAAAATGAAAGCCACTTTCAGTTACCATTGTGGCCTAAAATGCCCAAGTCCTTATGGAATCTCATTTTGTCCTTACCAGCCTCAATGGACATCTCTTCACATTTCTGTATCTTCCAGACCCTATTCCATTCCTTTCTGGTCTGGGATACATAATGAGGAGAAGATTAATTATCAGTCCTCAGTTTTTCCTGTAATTCTCATGGTATATTTTGCTGGCATATTAAACCTTTTTCTCCTTCTGAGGTACACTCTTCCTCATTCCTTTTTTTCAAGCCCATTCTTTGTTTATTTTGCTAACCAGGCTCTCTGGATAAAAACTGTAAGGTAAGAAGTGTGTGCATATGTGTGTGTGCGCGCATATGCGTGTGCACGTGCGTGTGTGTGCGTGTGCATGCGTGTGTGTGCGCGCGTGTGTGTGTGTGTGTGTGTGCGTGCGTGCGTGCGTGCGTGTGTGTGTGTGTGTGTGTGTGTGTGTGTGTGTGTGTGTGTGTGTGTGTGTGTGTGTGTGTGTGTGTGTGTGTGTGTGTGTGTGTGTGTGTGTGTGTGTACTTTTTTCAGCTCTTTCTTCCCTTCTCTAACTTTAACTACCATTCCAATGACCCACATCCCTCACTGGGTATACTGTTATTCCAATTAACTCCCATTTCAATACCCAAATTTAAGCTTGGGTCAGCAAGGATCTTAAGGACATCCTGAGGGGTTCATCGCAATGCTTCATCAAGCCATGTTTTTTTTTTCTTATTTATGACCTTTTCCTCTTTTTCCATTCACCCCTCTCTTGCAGATCTCTGTGATTATCTCTTAGAGATGTGCATGCAGTAGAGGAATCTAGCATATCACCCCACCTCAACAGCAGCAGGTCTCCACCCTTTCCCCATTTTGGACCATACTTCCAAGTGCAACATCCCTGACTTCAACCAGGGATCATTGTAGGAGTAGAACACAAGCTGATCTTCTTCACCGGGATGGTAACACCCATCAGTCCCTACTGTTCTATCATTTGCAACAAGCTGCTCATGAAACCCAGGTCAGCTGGAACATAATCAGGGCTTTATTTCACTAAGCCACTGGAGCTGCTAGGAGTGTGTGCACACTTTGAAAAAAAAAACAGAACTATCCTTAACTTCATTTCACATTTTCCTTCTTCTCTTAGGTTGAGTAGAAGCAATATGATCAACTTCAGGTTGAATAAGTTTGCCTTATTGCCAGAATGTTTCTTTCTAGCATAAATAGAAATGGATCTCTGCAATCTGTTCTCATACTTAGTAAGTGCTTTAAATAAACAGTTTTGTCTACAGCAAGTCCTAATACATCTGAGATGATAATATCCCCTTTATGTGGAAGGAGACTCATCCTTACCACTGCACAAAGTGAGGTCCTAAATTGATCTAAGAATTAGAAAATTATTAAATATAACAAATATACTGTAACGGACAGGAGTGTGGCTATGTTCTAACATGATGAGAAGTGGATTCTGAGGCACTAGCTTTCATCCTCCAGCAGCATTCATTTCAAACAAGAGAAAAGTTCTTCTAACTTAATGCAATTGGAGCAGCAATTGTATTGACCCAAACTACTAGTGGGGGAAGTTTCTAATATTAAAATGCAAGAGAGGATTGAGAAAACATTAGAAGTCAAATGAAAAGTGACAGACAGCATGTTGTAGGACATGAAGAACAGCTGGACACAACATTTTCAAGGCTGGAGCAACAGGCTAGAAGAAACAGTGAATTCTCTCTCAACATGTTTGAAAAGAATACGCACTATGGAAAATAATGTAACAAAATATTTAGTAGTTTGAGGCCATGTAGAATGAGTCCTATTTCAGGCAGCTGAGTCAGACAGGAATTCCAAAAGCAGTACAAGTGCATTGATGAATTACTTCCGTAAGTATGCTCTGCATCTTATACACCATCATAAACATCATAAAATAGAAACATAATACACAGCGCAAGGAGGATGTCTGTTAAATTAGGCTTTTTGAGCTATATGCATTGTATCATGTACAGCTGCACTACCAATGACTGGTTATTCCTGACTGCGAGGGTTAAAATATGCTGTTACCAGGAGGGTTATATATTACTGACTTACATACATTTTCCACTATGCTACTAGGACAAAGACATTTCTTTGATGGTATAAAGGAAACAGGAATCCATTCAGTGCTCCAATTTCACTTATTGTTTGTGTTGAAGATAAATTAACTTACTGAAACCAGCAGCTTCATTTCTACAGAACTGAATACTTCAGTTAACATTTTATGGGTTTCATGGAAACCCGGTTCCCATGAATTACCACATCGAAGGTGGTCCACTGAACACAGAAGGTGTCATAAGAGATCTGGGAACACAGGTTGTCATCAACCTCTCTTTTGACCACCACATTGCCATTGTGGTCAGAAAGTTCTTCTGTGTGGCACATCTCATTGCTAAGGGTTTTGCATCCAGCAAAAAGGAGGTCATTGCCTCTATCTACTCTTCCCTCATAAGGCCAATCATTGAGTACAATGCCCCATTTGGTATGTACCTCACTAGACACCTGCAACAACTGGAGATGCTGCAAAAGTACCTCACAAAGAGAATCCTAGGCCTTAAACACTTGTCCTATATGGACAGACTCAAAAAACTCCAACTATTCTCTGTCTCATATCGCCTACTTAGAGGCGATCTCTGCTTGACTTACAAAGCCATGTTTGACCCAGCTCTGTTAGAAATGTTATATCTAAAGAAATCCCAATCCCTCTGCACTACATGCTCCAGAGACCTCAACCTCATTACCGCAATCAACAGAACAAGCTAGAGGGACTGGTTCATAACCCAGAGACGGCCCATGCTATGGAATAGACTTTGCATACATGTCAAACAGAGCACCTCACTGGATCCTTCAAGAGAAATCTTGATGAGTGGATTTGAAATAGAAAATTCACCCCAGGGATCACTCTAGTGGCTCTACTCGACAGAGGCACTGGGAACTAAGGTCGGGTGGCACGATGCCAGGGTAATCCTATGGGCTAGGCTTGCAAAGGCTCCAGGGCTGTTAGCCTAGCACACACCTATGAACCTATGAACCTATTTTGAATAATGCAGGAAGAGAATCAGGGGATGTAGCACACTGGATAAGATGATGGAAAGCCGTTCACATACTGCGGCAACAAAGTTCCTATACAGTAGGAACAAAAGAACTTCTATGATGGAAAAGTGGCATGTATCCAAACTGAATGAGCTAAAAGAGTAAGAAGGCGGGGTGAAGTAAGTGGTATCAGATTATAGGAGCATTTGAGTTAGTAATATGAGGTTTCTTAATATAAAATAAACAACTATCAGTGCCACAGATCAGATTTCAGGACTACATTATCTCAGCTTGGTGTCTATGCAAGTGGATTGAAGCCAAGCAGAGGCACAGAGCATATCAGCAGAAGACTGTAGTTCAGCATATTAGGTCACCTACATGACTTAAGGAGGTTTACCAGTAGCGGCGGTAGCAATGGAGTGCCTGAACTTGTGCATGACAACATGCACAATGGAATACAGATAGACTATTGAGGAGATGGGTGACAATCTTCACAAATCAAAGTAAATGTGTAGTACATTTGAAAAGATGACATAGACATTTAAAGAAAGCTAACTCAGGCTGGATTACAGGCCATATACTACACTGGCCACAACTGGAAGAATGGTGAAAAGGCTAATAGTAACTGCTTCCAAATAAGGCACTGTTGATGCTGGGAACAATTTTTTACCCACATTATTTATTTATTTAGTTAAATCATTATTGATATTTAATTACCAGGAAAGTCTGCCCTGGCAAGGCCCATTTTCACCAGAGGCTGGGGGATAAAAGGTCCAAAGTAACACATAATCTTCAAAACTAATTCAAAAGCATCTGCAGATTAAATAATTCTACCAAATTAGGCACTACGAAAATGGTTAAAAATAGATGAAACTTACATGACAATGATTTAATATTTAAATAAATTTTACCACTTTAGAAAAATTAAAGGTAAGCTAGCAAAATGCAAGCAGGAATTTCAATATGAAATTTGAGAAAGAAACAGGGTTATGGCATATTTAGATAGATAGTCTAGGGACAGAAATTGATTGATGTAAGGAAATATGTGAAGAAGTAGGAGTAAGAAGGTGAAAAGTATGAAAGGGTGCTTGTTCATATTTAGGGATATAGTTTATCCCTTCAAAGATTTTAGCTAGGAAGCCTTTAAGAATGGTTTACAAAGACTGGAGAGACATGATCGATACAGGTAAGGAGTTACAGGTCTTAGCAGCATGGTATGATTTCAGACTATGTCCAGCAGATTTGATAGGTTTGTGGACAGATAGAAGTTTTGGGCCAATGGATTGTAATGAATCAGTGGGAACTTAGTTGTGTAGAAATGTATTTAGTGCTAGACAAGCAGATGAATACTGTACAATTTTATAGGTGGCAAGAAGCTGTGGAAATGTTAGTTTATGTTGCAGTTCTAGACAATTTAGGCCTTTTAGTGCTATATAATGGTAGATTCTGAAAGGAGTATTTGCTGTAAATTTAACCACCTTATTATTGTGTTGTTCAGGTTTTGTGTTTTGAGAATTTTGGAGATAAGTAAGAATGGGAGCACCATAAAGAAGTGAGGGGAGGAGATAAGTAGTTGCAAGTGTAGTTTTAGTTGTATTGGTGAGAACGCTTTTGGTTGTATATAGCATCCCTAATTTTGGGTGATATTTTATGCAATTTTGTTCTGCAGGTCGAACTTAAGATTAGCATCTACTATCATCCCTAATAAGTTTCTATGATAAATTATTCAATGACTCTATTATTAAGAGAGAGGATTTTATTTATTTATTTTTTTCATAAGAGAGGGTATTTTTTTAAGGGGATGAGCGTATGTTGCGAGTTACAAAGCCATGTTTTAGTGGCTGTTAAAGCTTCTTGAGTCATTTTTTGGAGATGTGCCAAGTTGACTGATATGCATACGAGTATGGAGTCACCTGTATATTGTATTAAGCAGGCCTGTTTATGGATGTGTGGAAGGTATTGTTGAGAATGCTAAAGATGGGGGTATCAAGGATAGAGCCTTGTGGTACACTAGTGGTAACTGAGAGATATGGAGAGAGAGTGGATTGTTATTTTACTGGCTGAAACCTATTAGACAAGTAGCTTTTGAAGCAAAGAAGGGTGGGCTGAGATAGACCTAGTGAATATATTTGAAGCAGAAATTCACTGTGACAAACCGTACTGGAGGCTTTAGACAAGTCTATAAATAAGGAGGAGTGCAGTTTTCAGTTATCCCTAGTGTTATTGACAGTATCTATCAAAGTTAGAAGTGCAGTGTTAGTACTCTGGGAGGGATGGAAGGCATGTTGTGGTGGGGGATAGGAGTTTTTCCTGCAAGTGATATTTTAGCATTTGTTTTGTTTTTTATTACATTTCTCAAGCATTTTGGACAGGGGCAGGAGGATAAGATTGTTATAGAGCTAAACTTAGCAATGCCTGTTGAATTTCCTGCTTTGTGTAGAGGGATAATATGTGATATTTTTCCAGAGAGAGAGAGAGAGAGAGAGAGAGAGAGAGAGGATGATAGAATCATACAAGGTTACCAGACTAATGGTCCTGGTGCCCTTACAAGCCTAGTGAAAAGCTTAACCTCAAAAAGAAGCCTCAGTCAGCACCTGTCACCCCTGTCAATGAGGGACACAGGTGGAATACCTGGAACAAATTTGTGGTTTCCCATCCACTCATCAAGGTTGCACTTGAAGAGGGTCAGTGAGGTGCTCTGTTTGATATATATGGGAAGTCTATTTCAGAGATGGGGCAGCCTCTGGGAGACAAACCTGTCTCTCCAGCAGTTATTGTTGATGCTGCACAGAAGATTCAGGCCTTTTGAGTGGGTAATGCATGAGGAGTTAGACTTGCAGATATGGAGCATCTCTAGTAGGCCAGGGTCTGAGATCGCCTTGCAGACGAGACACAGATCATCCCTGAGCAATCTGTATGATACTGAATAGAGTGATAGTGATTTGAGTCTGTCCACATAGGACTGGTGTTGGAGGCCATGGAGTCTCTTTGTGAGGTATTTCAGTGGCCTTTCCAGTTGGTGCAGATGTTTAGAGAGGTACATACCAAATGGGGAGTTATAGTCATTTACTGGTCTAATGAGGGAGGAGTATAGAGAAGTAATAACCTCCTTTTTCTGGATGCAATCCTTTATTTATGAGATGAACCAGGTAAAAGGCATTTCTGACCACTGCCGCTACATGATGGTCGAATGTGAGGTTATCAGAGTGCCCAGGTTTCTCACCACAGGTTGTGTGCTTAGGTGATTGCCATTGATGTGGTAATCAGTAGGGGCCCTGTTTTTGCCGAGTGGTATGATGATACATTTTTTTGCATTTAGCTTGAGGCCATGACTTTAGCACCAGTCACTAGTTACTGTGGGACCATCTTGAAGTATGTTAACATCTTTTGGGGAGTCAATGACAGCACCCAACTTACAGTCATCCACAGACATGGTCAGCCACAAGCCTTTTGTCTTTGCCCGGACCTCTGAGAAGTAGATGCCAAACAGTAGGCGTACCAGGAGAGATCTCTGGGGAACTTCACTAGTGACAGGTCTGTTATCAGAGGTGGAGGTGCCTATTTTCACTTTAAGGGTCCTGTCAGTGAGCCAGTTGGCAAACCACCTGATGGGATATGGATTTACGTCAAGATGTGCTAGCTTTTTGATGATGCCCAAGTGAGGGATTATTTCAAAGGCTTTGGCCAAGTCAAGGTAAGCGGTATGGAATGACTTTCCATCATCCAGGGCCTTGGTGACAGTCTCAAAGATGCCAACAAGGTTCAACAGGCAAGATCTGCCCTTGATGAATCTGAACTGGGTGTGGTCAATTGCTTGGAGATTGCCTATGTCTTTGTTTATAAGATCCATAATAACACACTCCATAGCTTTACAGATCAGACTTGTCAAGCTAATGGGGTGATAGTTTCCAGGGTCAGTAGTGGCACCACCTTTGTGCAAGGTGATGAAAACGGCAGTTCTCCACTCTGCTGGAATGAAGGCTGTGGTTGAATAGGGTGCTCAGAATGTGGGATTCCTGTATTGACTTATTTATAAGGAATGAGACAGGGCAGGTGATGCTATTGGCTGCTATTTTTAAGGAACTTGCTTGGAAGGTCATCATTTGAAATAGGTCATGCTTTGAGTTTGTTTAAGATTAGTTATATATAGGATATGGGCACAGGTTTGAAGGTGAAAGTGGATGTGCTGCTATGTGGCTATTGGCAGAGTTGGCATTATATGCTGAATAATCCTTTGTTAAGGACACTATGCTGTCTGTCTATTGAAATAAGAGTTGAGTTCAATTGCAGTTTTGAGTGATGAGTTACTGGGAGAGGGGTTAGGGCTCAAATTTCTAAGCTGGAAGTAAGATTCCATTATCTTTATTATTATTTTGAATGTTGTTACAGTATACTTTTTTGTTTGTATTTATTTGTTTTTTTGTATGTTTTTGAGATATTGTGGTGTTTTATATTTTTGCCATTCTTTTAATGCCTTTTCTCTATCCTGCATTAGCATTTTACTCTTTTTAGATAGCTTGATTCATTTGTTTTCAGTATCTACTCCTAGGAGGTGCAAGGCTATTTAGGAAAGTTGTACTGAATTAATTTGCAACATAATCTGTGAGGAGGGTTTTTAGTGTATTACGGATAATAGATGATAGGGTAGTAATGAATATTTCTTTGAAAAACTTGGACAGGTTGAATACTGTTTTATAAACATGCTGCTTAGGTTAATGTGTGAGATGTCTGGTTATATAGATTGGGAGGTGGTCACTGTGAGAGTTTGACATTGTGTCTGCGGTCGTGAATTTACTAGGGTCAGATACCAGGATCCAGTATAATAACGAATTTGATGTTTTGGCATAATGTGTGGGGCTATTAATTAATTGTGTAAAACTGTATAAGTTCAAGCTGGATGTAGGGGAGTTAGGAGTTATGTCCAACCAACTGATGTTGACTTTACTTAGTAACATTTTTTCTTGTGAAATTTTTATGGATAACTTGTTTAGCTGCACTGTCACCAGGAAGGATATAAAGGACAATAATACATATTTGTTTATATTTGTTTATTTTCAGGAAATTAATAAGAAGTTTTGCTGAACTGAATATTGGTATTGGTTTGTTATAGAGGAAATTAAGTAATTATTCTGAAATATTAAAGAAATACCACCAAACTTTCCTCTTTGTTCTATTATTACTGATGATATTATAGTCAGGGAGTATAATTTTGGAACTGTTTATGCTAGATTTAAGCCAAGTTTCAATTATAATATCAAGCTTATGTTGGGCAATTCAGGCATGCTACTCAATAGTTACACTTCTTATGCTTTTAATAATTATGATGGCAAAAGTTAGATGAATTGGGTGAGGAATCGAATGTTGAGGGGTTTTAATTTTAGTAGTATATGAAAGGGAATTGTCTTGATTTTGGCTGTGATAGGTGGGACCCGAATTAGGGTGAATGCCTCCTCCTAGGAGGATTTTAATATATTGGGGTATTCTTGATTCTTGTTTTGGAGAATATTTTCCAATTCATTTTATTTTTGTTTGAGTTGAAATGGAATTAATCAGTCTATATTTGAGGTAAAAGTGAGAGGCACCATTAAATAGGTTTGGTGTGATAAGCAGAGTGTTAGGGATGAGGTATTGATAGGTGTTTGGAACAGAGTTGGAGAGATGTTGAGAGCAATTATTGAGTCATGGTAGGATGAGAGAAGAATAGAAGATAAGCAGAGGAATATATTGATTAAGTAAGCGGATCTGTATTTTATTGATTGCAGATAGTGGGGAAGTAGCATTCAAGGAAAAAGCAAGAGGTTGCATGGCTGCAGGATATTTAGTGGTGGTGAAATCTAAAAGCTGGTAGAAGGTAGATAGGAAGGAAGTATTTTCTATGAAGGAAGAGAGTTAGGTGTTCCTGGTATCTTCTCTTATGTTTTTGAAATGGAAGAAATAAAGAACTTTGCAATGATAAAGTATGATGATGTGGTTAAGATAGGAAGTAGTGAGGGTTTATTTGGAGAAAGCAAAAGTTGAAAAGTAGACTAATAGTTACTGTTGGGGAGAGGTCTGAGTATGAATGGATATAGTGTAAAGCAGTACAGAAATGAGAAGGTTTTTGGAATGATGCTAAATGTCAGACTGAGGTTGGGAAATAAGAAAATAGATATAGCAGTTTTGTAGGATAGTAATAAAGTTGTTTGGTGAGGGTTAGGGAATGGGTATCACAGGTGAAATGTGTATGTGGGAAGTATAATGGTAGAGTAAGGTGGAGTAGGCGGTAATTGCAAATAGAGTAGGGGAGCATAGCAAAGCCAAGCATAGCAGACTTCCCACCCTCAGGGCAATTATTAGCAAAAGCAATCAGTTTATAGCCAGTATAGAACAACTAACAAGGAAGCAAAAAGTAGAACATGTTTTATTTAATTTACTGAATGCACAAACCAGGAAGCTAGAGAAACTAACTGGCATATGTAGTGCAATCTCTTGGTCAAGAGGAAGGACAGTAGCCAACGTAGCAAGTGATCTTTAGAGTGCAAGAACTATTCCTTTGGGTGGAGGAGGATGTCACAGCCACTTTCCAGCACAAGACAAGCACATATTTGACCAGTAATGCACAGCTCAGATCTTCATAGTAAACTTGTTTACATTTCACAATGACAATATTCTGCACGCAAACAATGTCAGAGTTGGATCTTGTGGTAGAGTTCCTGCAGTTTTGGGGTCAGGGATGGATGTAGTGACCACAGTCTCTACACTGTGATGGAAGATGGTGAATGAGTGGAAGTAGAGACCATAATCATGTTATGTTTCAAACAGTTAAAATTATTTTTTTAATATAACATTTTAACTTTCTGACTCACTGCTTCTCATTCCATGCAAACATTGGTGCAATCTATGACTTTTTTAAGAAGCAAGGATCTCTGAAGTGTTTGAAAATATGAAGGGTGGGGAGGCTAAACAACATATAAGTCATCAAAATTCTGTCAATGTGAAATGTCATACATGTCTCCATCTGTGGTGGCCAGATGAGGATAGGGGCAGATAACAAACCACCAGAGCACAATGAGTGCTTCAGTGTACCTGGATGGGAACCTACAAACACAAAGAATTTTAGTGGTGGTCAGGTGAGGCTAGAAGAAGGCAATAAACCACTGGAGCATACAGGACACTTCAGTATGTTTGGATTAGGGTCTCCAAACAAAGAAAATTAATCAGATAATTCTTCTATTGTAATCTGGAGTAAATGAAGAAGCAAGGAATCTCAAAGAGCATGGTGGCTGATAGGACAAGAAAATTAAGTCTAACCTAGATGAAGCAGGTCTCATACTGCTTAATGAAGATGTATTATCAAGGATACAGACCATTGCCAACATCCCTTAACAATGAATACAAATTTGAGTCAAAAGTGTTCAAATGCTATGCAAGTATTTTCAGTTCCATACTATATGATAAGTTAATTTTTATCTGAATATTTAAAGAAAATGCAGGCAGAGAAACTGATGCAAATAGGTAGGGAACCAGGATGACCAAGGGGTTAACAGTGATGCACACAGATTGAATGGGGAATGCCAGATATGGCAGCCTGACAAGAAAGGCAAGCAAGATACAATGCTAACCAATGTATAATCTCTAACTAATGTACAGACTGTAAAAGAATATGTTAACTTTAGAGTAATTGACAGTTTTACTCTGTGCTACTCTTTCATTTTGTTCTATACTGCAAATCACTGTGCTTGGAAACTGCTATTTTTGTATATCATTTTAACTGACCAGCCCACTGATTCAGTTAACAAATATAAATATGCAAATAGATGCATACATAAATACATACATACACAAATACATACATATATTTGCAGTTCATTTTCTTGTATTTTCGCTATTCATTAGCTAGTATTACTGCTTTCATGCCTGGCAGATCTTAGTTTTATGGAAAACATCAAACATGGGTCTGCAGATTATTTGTTAGGAAAGGAACACAATTAAAGGAGTCTTAGACACCATACATGTAGTCTAATATTGCTCAAAGCAGGTGGGAATGTGATGTGCATCAGCAGTCTATGATTAATGAAGGGAAAGTCCAAATGTTGTGCACTCTAATGTATAAAGAGTGGTGAGAACATCCTAGGGTTAGTGAGGGAGGATATATCCCCATGCCTGAAACTAAGACAATGTACCCTTGTATCATATAGTGGAGCTGTAGTCTGGACAATATTAACTTCTATATCCATAACAGCCATAAAACAAAGTTTGAGCAGACATACTCATATTAAAATATATTCACAAAGTCACAAGACAAAACAGGCTGAAAAGTTAAATTTTTGAGTGTTTTCATTCCTTTATTGTTTAGAACTTCATCAGAAAATAACAAGTGCTGCTTCATGTGCTTACAATAAATAGGCAGTTCTGACCAATCGGGTGTAATAAAAAACCTCAGCGAAACAGTACAATGGGTTAGGTAAAACACAACAAATTTTGCTAGCAACTGGAGATACAGAAACTTTGAATCAAAGACAGGTGGCGCTTTAATCATTTAGAGGTTCATTTGAGTACGTTTCTGAAAAATAGGCGGTGCTGTCATGTAGATTAAGGCAATTGCAAAATATGTTGAGTCAACAATTGACAAACAGGTGCCGCTGTTGCATAGAACAAAACAATTGGCAACTTATTAGATGCTAAGGATCAAAGTTAGCTGGCACTGTACATGTTTAGAGGTTTATATGAGTACTAGAATGAAAAAACAGGTGGTGCTATTGCTGAAACAAGTAGTGGTAGATAATGCCCCAGAAGTCACCACTGCTGAGAAGTGAACAGGTGAGTTAAGTGGTGCTATACATGTTTAGAGGTTTGTATGAGTACTAGACTGAAAAACAGGTGGTGCTATTGTTGAAACAAGTAGAGGTAGACAATGCTTAAAGTTTCAGAAGAGTTTTACTGCTGACAAATAGATGGTGTTGTGGTGCTGCTCTATCTTGTATGTGCATTGATCATAATTGTTAATGTCTTAGATAAAGTCTAGGTGGGTTATATGTGTCATTTCAGAGTACATTTGATGTTTAAGTTCTCGTTTAGGCCTGGGGGGGATGTCAGCCTGTAAGCTTAGCTGGTATTCAAGTTTTTGCACACTCAGGAAGGTTTCCATCTCTCCAACGAAGTGGAGAATTTATTCCAGTATAAGAAATATGAATCCTATATAACCAATGCAAACACGACCATATTTGGCTAGCATTTTTTGTTGTCTGAGAGCCGGATGGCTACTAAGTGACCCTTGATTCTATCAGACAACTTTCTGGCCATTTTACTGATGTTAACACTATTACAGGTGGAGCAAATACTGGCATAAATACCATTGCAGGAGTTGCAGTCCAGGTGAACCCTAAGCCAAATTGTGTATTTGTTGTGGGGGAAGATGTATGCAGTGCATGTAAGGATGTGTTTGCAGATGGTGCAGTGGCCACATGGTTGTATGCCTGGTTTGGGAGGATGCAAGTCCGTGGCTGGGGATAGGAGGTAATGTTCAGGCTGCTCAGAGATTTTAGTGTTTTTTTTGTTTTTTTTTTAGGTAGCAAAAGATGGGTAGTTGCCCTAAGGTCTGGCATAGTTCTCTGTCCTGGCAGATAATGCGCCAGTACTTTTTAATGATATCTCATAATGGTGTACATGTCCTGGCTGATGGGAAGGGGGAGCCTCAGGACAAAGTCTTGCTTGAGTGTGCCCAGAGGTTTGTGTAGAAAGCCATGTTTCAAGATGGGCTGAAATTTGGTAACTTTAAGCATTGTCTACCTCTACTTGTTTCAGCAATAGCACCATCTGTTTTCCAGTCTAGTACTCATACAGATCTCTAAACGTGTACAGCACCACCTAACTTTGATCCTTAGTATCTAATAAGTTGTCAATTGTTTTGTTATATGCAACAGTGCACCTGTTTGTCAATTGTTGATTCAACATATTTTTCAATTTTCTTAATCCATGTGAGAATGCCACCCATTTTTCAGAAACATACTCAAATTAATCCCTAAATGATTAAAGCCCCACCTATCTTTGATTCAAAGTTTCTTATCTCCAATTGATAGCTCAATTTGTTTCTAGTTTTTTACCTAACCCATTGTTCTGTATTGGCAGGCTTTTTCCTTAAACCTGATTCATTAGAACTGCCTATTTATTACAAGCACAGAAGCAGCACATGTTAATTTCTGATGAAGTTCTAAATAATAAAGGAATGAAAGTGGTCAAAACTTGATCTGTTAAATGGGATCAGACATTGTCTAGTATAAACATTTATTGTTGATTGTTAGAAAAATGTGTATTTAAATATATGAGAAATGCTAGTTTAAAAGCAAAGTAGTATATAATGCATTTTATTCTATTAATCATATAACAGTAACAATTAATTCATGTGTAAATGTAAGTAGTTTTGAAACTGCAGTGTGGCTTGAAGTAAAGCTGATCTCTGACCCTGGCAGAATGTTAGCTTAGCAAGTTTTAATGTTTATGCTTTTCACAAGTGATTATCTGCTGGGTCAGGAAATTAAATGTTTGAAATAATGAAATCTTCTGCTCTTTCCTGTTGGAATGATTTGGCCTTGTATATGTGTTACTAAGATAGCACACAGCTGTGTGAGAAAGTGTAACAGAGAACAAAGACGTGTATTAAAAGACTGAAGCTGCTATTGTATTCGAACTGATATGAAACCTTGAACAAGTAACTTTACAGAAGGACATTATGACTGACCAGCTGGATAGCAAGGCCGTATTGTATCTAGAGGAAAAGTTTTTTTAAAATATACAGCATCAGCAGATTTAATGAATAAAGGACTGTAAGCTAAAGTGATGTAGATGCCCTGTGACATATCATGTCAGTAAGGTGGGCATAGCTTAAATGTTAAACCTATATAAAATTGTGTGCTTCCTGTTTCATGTCAGGCAAAATTCTGTACTTGTAGGTTTTTTGCTTCCTGGTGTACACTAGTAAACTTTTGAATCTGAACCTCCTGTGTATTGAATTCTTAATTTTATTTAACAGTTTGGTCCTTCGCAGACGGAATTCCCTTGGTAAGCCTCAGATCAGAGCGTATCGGTGGTCGAATACTGTGCAGGAGAAGTTGCCGAAATGGTTCTTCTTGAGTGAAAAGACCTCCGACTGAATTGTCGTGTGTAAAGAGGCTGGCCACTTTCTGATCTGTGGCCGAAAAGCGGAACTTGAACAGTTCAATACCAGAGGCTCAGGTAGGAAGAATTTGCCTTTTCTCTGCTTTAGATCAGGGACTAGGTTACATTATATTGTTGTCAAGATTTGTTTTGCAGATCAGGGACAAAAGGAAGTACTGTATATTTGGTCATAGATCAGAGTAACAGAATAAGGTAGGCAGTTATTCTAGATAAACTGTGAACAGGAACTGAGAACTTGATATCACGTGATAAAAAAGGGTTACGTAACATTCTCTTTGACATGGGTAATCAGTGCACCAAAACCTCGTGAGATCCGCCCCTAACCGAAGACGCAAAATACATGCAATTACAACGTTCTGATAACGTTAGGTATTATACGAAATGGGTTAGTAAATATGAATTTGATGGTAAACTAGATAAAACTTCACTAGTTAAACTCCTAAAACAGCTTAAATCTGATGCGGGAGGTCAGGCAAAAAAGCAACGCCAATTAGGTATTCCTCAGGCACACAGGTGGATTGAGGAAGCAAATCGTAGAGAACAGAAGCTTAAAAATTCGAAAACATTATTTTTAGACAAAGAGGATAATAATTTGGTAATAGCAATGGCTCCTCCTCCTCCTCCCTTGCCCCCTCCCTTACCCTTTTCAGGATATGAAGCGAGTGGACAGGCTGGTCCGCCTCCGTGTTATCCTGAAGTTTCAGCAAGACCACAACCATTTGTTAGAGATCCTATTGAGACTAGGTCCCGAACACGTAAAACACATAGGGACACAGAATCATACCAAATAGAGAGAAATCTACAGGATGAGAGTGAGGAAGAAATATGCCCACTTATAGAAGTTCCAAATCCTCAGGCAGGGCAGGAAGAGCAGGACCCAACACTCTTAGTATAGAGACCATGGACACCGGAGGATATCCGGAAGGCTACTGAGGGAATCCCCCATCCGAAAGTTAATTTTGCGAAATTTTTAGAAGATTTACAAGGCATGAGATTGAGTTACCACTTGAATGGGGAAGAAGTAGAAAAAGTAGTAAGACAAATTATAGGTCCAGATTGGCACATGATTTGTGGCACCTGGAATCCTCGTAATGCAGAGCTTAGACCACTCCCACATAGTGACGCAGAGTTAGACAACAGAGTGAAAGGTCTGACAGACCGAATCTCTGAGAAATGGAAACCCAGAGCAGACTGGACTTGCATTAATCAATGCATACAACAGGAAAATGAGACAATAGATGGATATTATGCTAGATTATTAGAATGTTTTAATAATCATAGCGGTATGTCGGTTCCTGAGAACCAAACGAATGATTCCCCGTATGAACAACAATTAAAAAATGCATTTTTGAAAGGTTGCATTGCACCTATTCGTAGCTTCATTACGAAGCATATGATAGACCATGGAACAGGGGGGCTACAAGCCTTACTCGAATACGCTAGACATGCTGAAAGACATTTTAATAGTAAAAAGAAAAAGAAGACACGAGTCTTCACTGCTGAAGACGGAGCTGAAGTACTTGTATTACAGTCAGGTAAAAAGGGCAAGAAAAATATCCAGGGAAACAAACAGTCTGACAAACGATCAGAAGATTTTGAAGAAAGGAAAAAGAGAGGTGAATGCTTCAAGTGCGGGAAAAAAGGACATCTAGCAAGGGATTGTAGGCAAAACAAAAAAGTAATCACAGAAGATAAGGGAGATGAGGACTGACTATATGATAGTGAGGATACATCAAGTGAAAGTCAGAAATCATCAGGAAACGTTAATAAACAAAAAGCAAATGTAAATGTGATAGAGGGAGTTGAGGAAGTGCAAGCAGATATGGAGGATGAAGAAAGTGAAATTTTGGACTTAGCATTATTGAGCTTAGAGCTCTACTTAGCAGATACGAAACTCTGAAGCTTTGCACTAGTTGTTAGACTGCTTTGAAATTCCTTTAAGTGTTAATTAGCTTGGGGGGTTTCTGATAACATTAAAACCTGTGTTGGTTACATTTCTTGTAATCATTTTAAATAGAGTTGCTTGCTACTGAGATTTGTCTGCATACATCAACTGGACATAAGCTGATTTAAGTATATTTTCTGTATTTTTTTTGGTTTTATAATTTGGACTGATTCCTCAGATCTAGCTCTGTTGAAACTGTCTTCCCCACCCCCTCCCTGTTCTTGGTTGTAGTTTAAATTTGGTGGCTTTTGCAGTGCCCGCCCCACTGTAGATTTGATCTAGGACACTCCCCCAGTCCCATCTCTTTACCGCATTCTATCTAATAAACCCTTTCTGCACTTGCTTTTAGTCCTTTTTAATTTAATTACATTTTTTTCAAACTGTGTGTGGACTAATATTGCTACATACTCAAGTGTGCCAGCTTGCACTGCATGTGAATTGTTTTTACTACTGTTTTTGCTACTTTTCCGAAAAAAAAAAAAATAAAATAATTACCTGCTTTTACTGTATTTGTGTTTCTTCCTAATTTATTTTGCTTTTGCGTCATCTTAAAAGTACTCAGTTGTATTTATTACTTCTTGGTGCAACTCATTCTAAGCCTTTTAGTTTAAGCACTTGGGCTTCAGATCAGTTGTTTTATATTAAGAAGGTTTGTGGTTTGCACTGTAGTGGCAGGACAGGTAGCTTACATCCTCCTAAGTTGGGAACTGCTGATTGAGGGCTCAGTGTCAGTTATTCTAAAAGTGTATTAATTCTGGTTTAAGCACTTGGGCTTCAGGCCAGTTATTTTACATTAAAAGGGTTCGTGGTCTGCACTCTTGTGGGAGGAGAGGCTGGACTCTGCCCTTCTGAGCTGGGAATTTCTGGTTAAAGGCTTATAGTGCCTGCATATTTGAACTGCTTCTTACTGAAATTGGTACACCTTGTTTGCTGTAGCATAGACTAGATCCAGGCCTGCTGAATCTAGCTTTGTTTGTATAACTTGAGCACTAATCCAGGCATTCTTCAAAGTATTCAATTGTATTTATTACTGCTTGGTAGTAACTTGATTAAAGTGTAGCTATCATTCTAAGTCTTTTGGATTAAGCACTTGGGCTTCTGACCAGTTGTTTTACATTATGAAGTTTGTGGCCTGCACTGTGGTGGCAGGACAGGTGGCTTACATCCTTCTAAGTTGGGAAATGCTGATTGAGGGCTCAGTGTCTGTTATTCTAAAAGTGTATTAGTTATGGTTTAAGCACTTGGGCTTCAGCCCAGTTATTTTACATTAAGAAGGTTCGTGGTCTGCATTCTTGTGGGAGGAGAGGCTGGACTCTGCCCTTCTGAGCTGGGAATTTCTGGTTAAAGGCTTTTAGTGCCTGCATATTTCAACTGTTTCTTACTGAAATTGGTACACCTTGTTTGCTGTAGCATAGACTAGATCCAGGCCTGCTGAATCTAGCTCTGTTTGTATGCGTGTTGTTTGTTTGCTTGTTATTTCCCTGAAATGCTAATACCACCTAAAACGCGGCTTTTCAGCACTTCTGTGGAACCCTAGTGATATCTGCATTGCTTACTGTACTCATTTCCTTGTTTCACTTAAAAGAAAGTTACTGTTTGTCGTTTTTGCATTTAAGTTGCCTGTAACACATTGCATTTAAGTTACCTGGCACTTGCTCACTAAAGGCACTTGCTCACTAAAGCAATTATATAAGTCAGCACTAAAAAATTAAAAGCACTACACTCTCACAAAGTCCTCTCGAGTACCTTGTTCCCCATTGGCCCTTTTTTTTTCAATTATAAAGGAATTCCCAATACTATTCTAGCATGTCCAAAGGTCAGTTGTCAATCTTCTCTCCGGTCCAGCTGGTGAATCTGGGAATCTTGAGGCAATGTTACAACTGCCTCATGTACACACACAACCCTCTCCTCCTCCCAATAAATTCCAACACATGTGAGAGATGCATCCATATAGCCAAACTGGAGGCTAAGCTCTCTCAACTGAGTACTGATGTAACCAGTCAGGAGGAGAAGGAAACCACACTCACTACAATTCCAGTCTCACATAGACCTACCACGACAGCAGACCAAACACATAAACACACAAAACATACTGGAGGCTCTAAATAAAAATCTGCCTAAGCAGCAGAGACCTCCAAAGCAGACACCCAAGCAACTGCTACCCCAAAACAAAACACGTGCAACACATAGTTCACAAAGCCAGTGTGCCGAACAGTCACAGCCCTTAAGGCTAAACAACACACCTGATACACTTGTAATAGGTGACTCTATCATCAGGCACACTGACGTCCCGCTCACCAGGCTGAACAAGGAGAAGGTCACGGTGAGCTGCCTGTCAGGCGCTAGGATCCGCCACATAACACAAGCACTCAGGTCACTCCAAGGCAAGTACAAATATGACTCAGTCATTGTCCATGCTGGTGTGAATGACTTGAGACGTACCTCCCTGGACTACATGAAAAGAGACATAGAGGAGCTCTCTGAGCATGTGGCCCAGGCTGGTATGACCCTGACCTTGAGTAGCATCTTACCCTCACCAAGAATGATGCCACAATATGAAGACAAGATGATCAATTTCAACAATTGGCTTAATTTTTGGTGTCATTCAAAGGGGATCCAATGCCTGTCAGCCTGGGATGACATGCTCGACAAGCCATGATGCTTCGCTAGGGATGGGCTGCACCTGTCACCCCTGGGCTTTTGGATATTGGCAAAGGCTCTTGCTACCCCCATAGTGCCTTTTTTAGGCAAGGCTCAAAAGACAAACCCACCTCCATAGGTATCACAAGGGATAAGAAACTAAGAGTAATGCTACTCAATGCCAGAAGTCTAAACCTCAAGATGCATGCACTCGAAACTCTCCTTAGCATGGAGAAAATCGATATCTGTGCAGTAACAGAAACCTGGTTCAAGGCTCCCGAGAACACCCCAGCACTACCAGGTTATACCTCATACCATGCTTTTCGGCCCCAAAACTTGGACCGAACCAGAAAAGGAGGGGGAGTATCAATATTCGTCAAAGATACCCACACCTCCAGGTTGGTGGCACAGCACAAAGCATCAGAGACTATCCATGTGCAACTAACAGTGGGTAAAACTGCCTTCCAGTTTATAGCCTGCTACAGACCACCCTCCGTAACCCAGGAACCCCACTCGGCCTTCATGAGAACACTGAAAAATATGAAGGTCTCTCCAAACACCATTATATTGGGCGACTTCAACTACCCAAACATAGACTGGGAGCATTACTCTAGCTCCAACACCCTAGCCCAAAGGTTCCTAGAATTTATAAACTCAAATGCTATGGAACAACTTGTTACCACTCCCACAAGAGGGGAAAACATACTGGACCTGATCATCACCAACATGGGGACTCTATGCTCCAGACCAGAAGTGTATCCCTCACTGGTAAGATCAGACCATAAACTAATCTCACTGGATTTTCACATCCCGACACCACCCCCTGCCCAGAAAACCACAGTGAAAAACTTCTCTAAAGCAAATTTCACACTCTTCAGAACTGAGGTGGAATCCTTCAAAGCCCCCGGGCCTGTGGAAAATATGGCCCAGACCGCAGAATCCTTTATAAATGCATTCTATGAACACCTTCAGGAATGCATGGATCATGCGATCCCAAATAAAACCAAGACCCAATCCTCCAAAGGCAGACGTCCTGTCTGGTGGACCCCAGCCATAAACAAGCTATACAATAGAAGGAGGAAGCTACTAAATGATAGAGCAAAATTCCAAAAAGGGAAGGCATCTCTGATCAGTATTAGCAAAAAACTATGGGCACTCATAAAATCATCTAAGGCCAGCTTCGAGAGAAAAATTGCACAGGACACTAAGGAAAATCACAAGGCTTTCTTTAGCTATGTTAGGAACCTGGGTGGTAATTCCCAGATATGCTCAGAATTAGTCCAAAATGATAAAAAATACACCAAACCCACAGACATTGCCAACATCCTAGCTGACAGGTTCAGCGCAAACTTCTCCCCCCCTCCCCACCAAAAGGGCAAATATCTATTCCAGCAGAGTGCTGCCCCCCTGACATCTCAGATGCTCAGGTAAGAGCCGCCCTCTCCAAAGCAAAAAGCACAGCATCAATGAGACCATACGGTGTCCCAGGCTGCGTCCTACATGAACTCCAAGAAGAGCTAAACCCAAACATAAAACTACTGTTCAATCTCAGCCTTACTACAGGATATGTACCCAAAGAGTGGCATACAGCAACTGTGGTCCCTCTCCACAAAGGTGGTGCCTCAACGGATCCTGGAAACTATCGCCTCATAAGCCTGACTAGCTTGGTCTGCAAAGCTATGGAAAGGATAATCATGGACCTCATAAATAAAGATATTGGGGACCTACAGACACTGGATCCTACCCAGTTCGGCTTTGTTAAGGGCAGATCCTGCCTCTTAAACCTGGTTGATTTCTTTGAAACAGTCACCAAGGCCATTGACGAGGGGAAGGTGGTCCACACAGCCTACCTGGACCTCGCAAAAGCCTTCGATACAATACCCCACTCGGGCATTATAGATAAGCTCACCAGCTTAAATATAAACCCCTATGTCACTAGATGGGTTGCAAACTGGCTCAAGGACAGAACCCACATGGTTAGAATTGCTGGAGCCATGTCAGACTCCAAACCAGTTACAAGTGGCGTCCCACAAGGCTCACTCCTGGGACCTCTCTTGTTCAGTATATATTTCTCGGAGGTACAGGCCAACACGGAAGGACTGTGGCTGACCAAGTTCGCAGATGACTGCAAACTGGGCACCATAATCGACTCTCCAGCCGACACAAGCATCCTCCAAAAGGGCCTCATAGAAACAGACAACTGGTTCCAGAGCCATGGTCTCAAGCCAAATGCCAAAAAGTGTATAGTCATCCCCTTTGGCAAAAACAAAGTGCTCACAAATTACCACATAGGTGGTAATCCATTAAATACAGAAGAAGTAATTAGGGACCTGGGGACCCAAGTTGATAGCAATCTCTCATTTGACAACCACGTGGCCAAAGTGGTTAGAAAAACATTTTATATAGCCCACCTAATCATGAAGGGATTCACATCTAGATCAGGGGAGGTCATCGTGCCTCTTTACTCATCCCTCATCAGGCCCATAATTGAGTACAATGCCCCTTTTGGGATGTACCTTACCAGACACCTGCAGCAACTGGAAAGACCCCAAAAGTACCTCACCAAGAGGATCAAAGGGCTCAAACAGATGCCATATGCTGCCTGGTTAAAGAAACTCCAGCTCTACTCAGTGGCATACCACCTGTTCAGAGGCGATCTGTGCCTGACGTATAAAGCCATGTCCAACCCGGAATTAATGGACATGCTGCACCTCAGAAAATCCAAATCCTATCGAGCTACACGCTCGAGAGACTTGAACCACAGCACTGAAATAAATAGGACATGCTGGAGGGACAGATTCATAACCCAGAGGCTCCATTCACTCTAGAATAAAATCCCAGTCCAGGTTAGGCAGAGTCCCTCATTGACTCTCTTCAAGAGGAATCTTGATGAGTGGATGGGAGATCATAGGTTTACCCCGGGTATGACTTCTGTGTCACTGTTAGACAGAGGCACAGTATACTAACCTCAAAAAAAGGGCATAGCAAAATTAATTTAAAATGGGTGGCGAAAGCCAAACACATTCTGGCTAGGCTTATAAATGCCCTAGGGCAGATAGCCTAGTATGAACCTATGAACCTATGGAAGTTACACTTCTGGTGGAGGGAAGGGAAGTCAAATTCCTGTGTGACTCTGGAGCGTCACGGACTTTGGTACACCCCTCCAAGTTACCAGAACATTCCGAATCACTTGATTATATACTAGTAAAAGCCACAAATGGACAGCTATACAGGCAACCACTTTCCCATGATATAGCAATAACTGACCCTGTTTCAGGTATGACTCAGAGAAGTAAAACTGTTGTTTCTGCAAAGTGTCCAGTAAACCTATTGGGCGGGGACCTTATGCAGATATTTGGCATAGCAGTAGTTCCAACTGTACAAAGTATGGAGGCACAGAGACAAATGGATACCTTTGTAGTGCGATCAGAGGGTGAAACTTTTTACTGGTACAGCCAGGACCTAGTCACGACTGGTCCAGGGGCAGTAACCGAGGAACTGATGAACGTAGCCATCAGTAAAGCCCCCTCCCTTGACACTGATCGACAACATTTGTTACACTGTACTCTATACTACTGTACTACACCAGGACCTGATAGAGAGTATGAGCAAGAATTGTTTAGAAATCGTGCAACTAGATTGGTTTTGCGAACTTTCTACTGGGATACTGAGAGGAACAGTGTAGTCAGCTGTTCGTTACCTCAAGAATTCCTTGCATTGTATAGATCAAATCGGTTACCACATGTCAGCTTGACAAAGAACAAAAGTGTCAAATGGGCAGATTTAGGAGAAAAAGTAACAAGATGGGAGAAACAAACTGATTTAGAACTATCAGAACAAGGGATACAAAAACAAAAACTGAATTGGTTGACACAGACACATCCAGCTGTACACTTGCAATCTAGCGAGGACAGCTGATTAGCATTTTTATTAGAAGAAGAAGAAAAGGCCTTATGTGAAATTCCAACAACTCTTTGGTCAACAGGCAAGTCAGATGTAGGACTTATTCGAACAGCAGGACCAGTTACAATTACCCCAAAGTCAGCTTTTAGACCACAGAAAAGACAATACCCTTTGAGAAAGGATGCAGAAATAGGAATTAAGCCTATAATAGCAGCATTACTCAAAGAAGGAGTACTGGTAGAATCTCCTGATTCACCATGTAATACACCCCTATTTCCTGTTAAAAAAGCAAACGGGGAATGGCAGATGGTACAAGATTTACAAGCTGTAAATAATGCAGTAATACCTAGAGCACCTACGGTGCCAGACCCACATACCTTGTTAAACGATTTAGAACCACAACAGAAGTATTTCTCTGTGGTAGATATTAGCAATGCTTTCTTTTCATTACCCATACATCCTGATAGTCAATATTGGTTTGCATTTACATTTCAGGGTAAAAGGTATACGTATACTCGACTACCACAGGGATATTGTGAGAGCCCAACAATATTTGCACAAGAAATGGCTAGCAACCTGGCAGGGTTTACCCCACCGGGAGGTAGTCAAATTCTACTTTATGTAGATGACATCTTGCTAGCAGCCCCCACCCAGCAACAGTGCAGGGAGGATACTGTAGCGTTATTGAAATTTTTAGCAACACAAGGACACAAAGTAAACAAAAGTAAGTTATAACTTTGGAGAAAACAAGTTAGATACCTAGGATATGTGATATCCAATGAAGGTAGAATACTAGATGAGGAAATAAAAACAGCAATTTTGCAAGCTCCCAAACCAACAACCAAGAAAGAAATGATGTCTTTCTTAGGTACAACTAATTTTTGTCTGAGCTGGATACCAAATTATGCTTTGGAATCTGCTCCACTGAATGACTTGATATATAAGACACCAATGGCAGCACAAGATATCTTACAATGGACAACCGAAGCAGAAACAGCTTTCTGCAGGTTGAAGCAGTTGATAGCTTCTTCATTAGTTTTAGGACTTCCAAATTATCACAAACGTTTTTTTCAGACCGTAGATTGTAAGCAAGGATATATGACGTCAGTATTGATGCAACAACATGGGGACAAGCAACGCCCCATAGCCTACTATTCATCACAGTTAGACCCAGTGGCATGATCTTTGCCTCACTGTGTGCAAGCAGTAGTTGCAGCCGCAATGGCAGTACAGGCTTCAGCCTCAGTGGTGTTATTCCACCCTCTCACATTGAGAGTGCCTCATGCAGTTGCAATAATTTTACTGCAAGAGAAAGTGGCATACCTTTCTCCTGCTAGACATCTTTCATGTATGACTATACTGCTGAGCCAACCTCATATGACAATTGAACGATGTACGACATTGAATCCATCAACATTACTTCCAACTCCTGCGGAGGGCACACCACACAGCTGCCTGCAGGAAATTGAACAGTTAGCTTTACCTAGACAAGATCTTACAGATATGCCCTTGGATAATGCCAAGGTGACATATTACGTGGACGGCTCATGCAGAAGGGGTCCTACAGGGAAGAATTTGGTAGGGTATGCAGAAGTTAAAGACGCTGAAATTTTAGAAGCTCAATCCTTACCACACAGCTTATCTGCACAAGCAGCAGAATTGATAGCTTTGACGAGGGCATGTACTTTAGCAAAAAACAAGAGTGTGAACATATATACTGATAGTCAGTGTGCTTTTTCGACAGTACATGTATTTGCACAACAATGGAAAAATAGAGGAATGATAACATCTAGTGGAAAACCTATTAATCATGCGCAATTTATTTTGGAGTTATTAGAATCTATTCAGTTACCTACCAAAGTAGCTATTTGTAAATGTGTAGCTCATACAAAACAACAGGATAAGATTTTGAAAGGCAATGCACGAGCTGATGCAGCTGCAAAGCAAGCAGCCTCAGACTCAGAAATTTTACTTTTAAATGAGGAATTGCAACCCTCTGAGATTTTAGATTTAGACATGTTAAAAACAATGCAGACGCTTACTACAAAAGCAGAAAAACAAAAATGGGTAAAACGAGGTGCAATTCTTGAGAATGGACTGTACATTTCCAAAGAAAGAAAACCGATATTGCCGTCTAATTTATTTAGATATGCAGCTTTGTTGAGCCATGGGCAGTGCCATGTCTCAACAGGGGGGATGGTACAGTTAGTAAATCGAATATTCCAAACATATGGATACACAAATTACACAAAAAAATTTTGTGCAGCTTGTCATACTTGTAACAAGCATCGTGCACAAGGAGCATTTAAAACCAAGCAAGGAAGTTTTCCTATACCACCATACCCGTTCCATACTATTTGTATGGATTTCATAGAATTGAATAAATGTGAAGGGAAAAAGTTTTGTTTAGTTATTGTAGCCATGTTTTCTAAATGGGTAGAAGCTTTTCCAACTAAAAACCTGGATGCAGCAACAGTGGCAAAAGCCCTGATAAAAGAAGTAATCCCTAGATTTGGCATTCCAGAAAGGATTTATAGTGACAATGGCACACATTTTGTGAATCAGACGATTCACCAGCTTGGGAGATTTTTTGGTATCTCCTTAAAGAACCATTGTGCTTACCACCCACAGTCAGCAGGACTGGTGGAAAGGTACAATGGTACCCTAAAACACAAACTTAGGAAGCTAATAGAGGAGAACCAAAAGAATTGGATATACTGTCTGCCTTTGGCACTGCTGAGTATGAGAACGGTTCCAAATGTAAAGGGTTTGACTCCCTTTGAAATGGTTTTTGGGAGAGCATATTATGTGCCTCAGTGGAAAGCTCTCATGCCTGCAGAGCAAGAGGCTGACAGTTCATTAGCTAGCTATATGAGGAAACTGTTAACAAATAAATCTGTTTTGCAGTTTAACTCTTTTTCAGATAAGGAACAGACCAGACCGGTGGAAGCAGTCTTGGCCCCAGGGTCGTGGATCTGGCTGAAAGTAACGAAAAGGAAGAATTTGGCAAGTCCAAAGTGGGAGGGACCGTACCAGGTTCTGTTGGCAACGCCTACTGCAGTTAGAGTGGCTGAGAGGACGTCCTGGGTTCATTTGATGCATTGTAAACCGGTAAAGAACTTTCAACTTGATAAAAACTTTGTGACTGATACACAATCAGTCCGAGATGGCCAAACACAAAGTGAATAGAAGTTTAGATCAACCCCAGAGATGTTGCATAATCATTTTGTTGAGTGTACATTTATTGACTGTAATTGTGACAATTTTCCTCTTGCTGTGGTTCATCCTACACACAACCACACAAGTGAAAGTGGGAAGGCGTGATGAAACGTCTCTAGACTGGCATCCAAATTTTAACACATACCTAGCCATGAAACTTGTATATGCAGAGACTATGAACATTTCAAATTGCTGGGTTTGTACAGATATACCAACAGCATATGGAGGACTGATAATGTTCGCTGTCCCATTGGGGATAAATGAGACTTGGGAGAATTTACTTTTCGATACAGGAACTGTGAGATCACAGGACAAAATAGCTTTATTTTTACCTGTTACACAAAAAGGAATTGTATGTTTCTATAAAAATGACACTCTCCAGGTGGGCTGGAGCAATTGTAATATAACCATATCTTACAGATGTTATATTAAGAATAGTAATGGCAATACTTTTTGCAATACTAATTATGACTCGTATTTGAACTCATTGAAAACAACTATGAATGGCATTCAAAAAAATCCAGTTCTGTTTAAACAATTGTCAGTTATAGATCAAAAAATGTTTCATGCAGGGCTGATGCGTATTAGTACTAAAGTAGAAAACTGTTATTTTATTTGTGGGGAAAAGGTATATAAATGGTTACCTGAGAATTGGTCCAGCAGTTGTTTTTTGGGTTACTTGGTTCCGGCAATAAGACATATTGCAGAATTACCTTTGGGTAAAATATGAAACGTAAGAGAACCTGCCCGAAAACCCGAAGTTCAGTTAAAAAACCTGTGAATCCAGTTGGAAAGATCGAAGCAGGCTGGAAAGACCACAATTCAGTAAAAGACAAAAGCGAATTGATTCATATGGACTTGAGTGACAGTGTTATATCCTGTGCAGGAATATTTCCAGCCTATGGAACAGTCAAATTGATCTGGGAGCTGAGGAAGTTGTCAAAACTTCTCAAAGTAATGAGTAATGCAACTTTTTCCACCCTAGAACTGGTGACTGATGAACCGAATGCAATGAGAACTGTTGTGCTACAAAATCGGATGGCTCTTGACTTCACCCTAGCGGTGAGAGGTGGTACGTGTGTGCTTATCAAAGAAGAATGCTGTGTTTATATTCCTGACAATCGTCACAAGATTAATAACCACCTAGAGGTAATTCAGCAAGTATCAGCCATGACTGAACCAGGCCCAAACCCACTGACGGACTTTTTCCAGAATCTATTTGGGGGGTGGGGTTCCATCCTAATGAATATTCTGATTGCCATTTGTGTGAGTATACTCCTAATAGGAGCATGTGTTTGCTGTGGAATTCCCTGCATGAAAAGATTAATCAAAGATTTTATTGATGTATCTGTTACTGAAACTTTTTACCAAGATATCGGGATTGAAAGATTGATCTCAGATGATGCTTTTTCTGAAGTATAGATTGAATGACTCACCTAGCTGAAAATCCTAAGTGGAAAAGGCTAGGAGATGAAATGACACTATGCATACTTCAAAATAGAATAAAAAGTATTAATAGGGGGAAATATGTTAGAAAAATGTGTATTTAAATATATGAGAAATGCTAGTTTAAAAGCAAAGTAGTATATAATGCATTTGATTCTATTAATCATATAACAGTAACAATTAATTAATGTGTAAATGTAAGTAGTTTTGAAACTGCAGTGTGGCTTGAAGCAAAGCTGATCTCTGACCCTGGCAGAATGCTAGCTTAGCAAGTTTTAATGTTTATGCTTTTCACAAGTGATTATCTGCTGGGTCAGGAAATTAAATGTTTGAAATAATGAAATCTTCTGCTCTTTCCTGTTGGAATGATTTGGCCTTGTATATGTGTTGCTAAGATAGCATGCAGCTGTGTGAGAAAGTGTAACAGAGAACAAAGACGTGTATTAAAAGACTGAAGCTGCTATTGTATTCGAACTGATATGAAACCTTGAACAAGTAACTTTATAGAAAGACATTATGACTGACCAGCTGGATAGCAAGGCCGTATTGTATCTAGAGGAAAAGTTTTTTTAAAATATACAGCATCAGCAGATTTAATGAATAAAGGACTGTAAGCTAAAGTGATGTAGATGCCCTGTGACATATCACGTCAGTAAGGTGGGCATAGCTTAAATGTTAAACCTATATAAAATTGTGTGCTTCCTGTTTCATGTCAAACAAAATTCTGTACTTGTACGTTTTTTGCCTCCTGGTGTACACTAGTAAACCTTTGAATCTGGACCTCCTGTGTATTGAATTCTTAACTTTATTTAACATTGATACAGCAAAGAACACCTAAAATATAGGATTTTATAGGTAAGATGTACATAGCATAAGGTGAATCAGAATTGAGGAAATGCTTACCCACAGATAATGAGAGGTTCTTCTCTCAAGTGCCCAAAAATAAGTCAGTACTTAACAATAGATAGTGAACAGCACTCCACATAATAACAGGTGATGTCTGGAGTTATCTCATCTTGTTTAAGACCTGGTGGTATTCCAGATAATAAGAAACTATCTGGTAACAATAAACAATAGAGTCAGTAGAAGGAACATGTAGTCCTTACAGAATGTAAGGCACTAGAAGAGGAAGAAGGATATAGGTATATGGAATGGAAGCTATTGCTGGAGAGATACTTCTCTTGATATTGTGCATGAAGGTGGTGGAATCGGGCCTTGAAGGCAGATTAACTTGTATAAATAAGTAGAAAAGGATGACAAAAGGGGCAGAGGGATGCACATAGACAGGATAAATTATGGAGGAGATGTGGAGCCTTACGGGTATAACAAGCAAAATTATCACATTTTGAAATAAGGCAGGAGATGGAATAAGTAAAGGGGACTGGAAATCAGAAGAGCAATAGGCCAGTTTTACATTCTGTAAGAGGCTGAACATAACTTCAAAGTAAGCCCAAGAATAAGTATGAGGAATACTGGTAAATTTGTACAAAGATGGTGGTATACAAGACCTCCCTGGTGGCATTACTAGTTGGTGACTGAGTGAAAGAGAGGTTACTTTAATTACCAGATGAAGCATAGGAGAATTTATAAGCCAGATGAAATGAAAAAGAAAGGTTAGGCACTTGGATGGAATTGTTTCATTCAGTAAAAAAATAATTTTAAGATAAGGTAGGTAAGCACATTGTTTTCAAGAGTCTTACTCTATACTGAGGTGGACTGCATAAGGGTTTAGACATTGAATGCAGAAGGAGCTACTCACTGTGATGTAAGAAGCCAGAAAAACACAAAGATGGGAATTATAGATTACAAATTTGCTTTTATCCTGGATGAAAGAATGGTCACAAAACTAAGAGAGACAGGACCAATTTAGAAAGAGAGAGAGAGAGAGAGAGAGAGAGAAACAAATGAATTAGTAGAGAAAAGCAACAAAAGGACAGATAAATAAATGGATTCTTCACCTGAAGATCAAACCCTGATTATATTCAAAAGTACAAATAGTGTGCTTGAATTTGTAAGAAAAATGAGTTTCAGTAAGGGAGTTGCACATCTAGTATAAAAAATATATAAGATCATTCTACAACAGTAATAGATTATAGCCAGAGAAAAGGAAGGCACAATTTAGATAATGGAGGAGAAACAAAATGGTTCTCTGACAAGAGACAATGGTTCAGCATGAAGGCTTGAACAGAGTTCTTCAGAAGGATATGTACATCGGTTCATAGGTGTGTACTAGGCTAATGGCCCTGGAGCCTTTTTAAGCCTAACCCATATAAGTGCCCTGGCATCATGCCACCCGACATTAGTTCCCAGTGCATCTAAAAAGTAGAGCCAATGCAGTGATCCCTGGGGTGAACTTTCTATTTCCCTTCCACTCATCAAGATTTCTCTTGAAGAAGGCCAGTGAGGTGCTCTGTTGACATGTATGGGAAGTCTATTCCAGAGCACGGGCAGTCTCTGGGTTATGAACATGTCCCACCAGCATGTTCTTTTGATTGTGGTAATGAGGTTGAGGTCTCTGGAGTGTGTGGTGCAGAGAGATTTAGATTTCTTTAGATGTAGCATCTCTAATAGAGCTGGGTCAGACATAGCTTTGTAAGTCAAGCAGAGCTCATCTCTTAGTAGATGATATGAGACAGAGAATAGCTGGAGTTTTTTGAGTCTGTCCATGTAGGACATGTGTTTAAGGCCTAGGATCCTTTTTGTGAGGTGCTTTTGTGGCCTTCCCAGCTGTTGCATGTTTCTAGTGAGGTACATGCCAAATGGGGCATTATACTTGATGATTGGCCTAATGAGGTAAGTGTAGAAAGAGATGATGACCTCTTTCTTCCTGGATGCAAATCCCTTGGTAATGAGATGTGCCACATAGAAGAACATTCTGACCACAGTGGCAATGTGGTGGTCAAAGGAGAGGTTGCTGTCAACCTGTGTCCCCAGATCTCTTATAATGACTTCATTGTTCAGTGTGCTCCCATCAATGTGGTAATTAGTGGGAACTGAGTTTTTCCCAAAGGGGATGATGATACATTTTTTGGCAATAAGCTCAAGGCCATGGTTTCAACACCAGTCATTCATCTCAGTGAGGCCTTTCTGTAGGATGTCTACATCACTTGGGGAGTTAATAATGGCTCCTGGCTTGCAGTCATCTGCAAACTTGGTCAGCCAGAGTTCCTCCGTGTTGACCTGGACTTCTGAAAAGTAGATACCAAACAGGAGAGGACCCAGGACCGATCCATGTGGGACTCCACTAGTGGCTGGTCGGCAGTCTGACTTGGAGTCTGCTACTTTCACACTGTGGGTTCTATCTATGAGCCAGTTTGTAACCCACCTAGTGATATAGGGGTCGATGCCTAGTTTGGTGAGTTTATCAATAATTCCTGAGTGGATTTATTAGGAGAATAAATGCTGGATGGAATCAAGATGGTTGCACAACTTAGAAAATGGTTTAAATGTTAGAATAGGGTAATTAAATATCAGATTAGAGAAATACAGTCATGTAAGGACAAGAAGTAGGGGTAGTGAAGCAAGATAGCCAGGAGATGGTGAGAAAATTGTTGTACTAACTGGAAAAAATAGAAGTAAAAGAGACAAGAAAGGAAATACTGCATAGGGAAGAAATGTCCTATATAATAAAAAAATAGTGCTGTAGCAGATAGCATTGTCACCTTACAGCAACAGGATCACCTGTTCACTTCTCAACAGTGGTGACATCTGGGTGGAGTATGCATGTCCTCCCCATGTTCATGAAGATTTTCCCCAGGTGTTCTGGTTCCTCCCACATTTCACAGACTTGCAATAGATGGACTGGACACTCTGAATTGTTCGTAGGTATAAAGATCATCCATGTGTGGTATGAAAGAACAACCATGGCAGAGCTAGCCAACCAGTGGTGTGAACCTTGGCTTTGGATGATTGTCACTGCTTAGGTGGCACCCATATGCACAAAATGGGAAAAAAGAGATGTAGATGGATGAATCTGAAAGGGAATGAAGGAAAGAAATCAGATCCCAAGTGGATCATGAATTTTCTTGGATTTCAGATATCTGTGAAATATATCTGAGTTGAAGCACTATGATAGGAAACTAAAACTCTAGCCAGACAGAAGAAAGCAGATGACTTAAATGTTATCAAGATAACAGGATGAGCACTGAGATGTTAGTGATGAGGGTAATTTGGATCCATTTCCTTAGCAGAGTTAGATGGATGATTAGAAAGTTGCAGATGGACCTGATTTACAGATACATTATGTGGAGGAATGGAAAATGATCCAGGCAAATACAAAAGAGAAATGGCAAAAGGGAATGACTGTCTTTTTCAGAGGAAAACTAGATGGTAAAAATCCATATTTGCTGTTTTCTCAAAGGATCTGTACTGCAGGGGACTTGCAGATAAGGACCATGAACTATTTCATGTCATTTGTATTATATAAGCAGACTAGAAAATAAATGCATGATGTTGGAGATGTGAGGAGTATGAGGCAGGAATGATTCCAATTATCTGCCAAAGTGAGTAGAACAAAAGATGTAGAAGGGCATGTTTGAAGAACAGAACTAGATCTTGGGCAAAAAAATGTAAGGCAATGCAGTTCTGCATGTTTGGAGCTGAAGGAGTTGAACAAGGCCTTAATAAGGAAAAGAGAGATACATTTTTCTACTGGCAATGATAGTAAAATATATATCACAAAGTATTGGTGGGGGAGAAGAGTAGTAATCTATATAAACTTAAGAGAAAAAAAATCACAGGATTAAGAAATGTATTTAAATTAGTGAAATTACGGAAAGGAGAATCTAAGCAGTTACAAATTTGGGACCAAATCTATTCATGCTACAAAGCACAGGTTAATGAAGTCTGTGAGGATAGCAACTCATATGGTGGATATCATGGATAATCTCCTCATGTTAGATAAAAAATGTTGAAAAAGTACCAAAGAAGATATTTTGGAGTTGGATTTTGGTATATTGGTTATGGTATTTGCCTCAAAGTCACAAGGTATAGATCTGATCCTCACTGGCTACACTTAAAAATAGCCCACAAGGCAGCTAACCTAGTACTTACCTACATGCCTATTCAGGGGGCTTTACATAGGGGATAATGAGTCCAATAAGCCTTTTCTTTTTTTTCCCCCTGAATGTTTTCAGTAAAGCTGTGCTCTGAAATGGGTCTGTTGGTATGAGTTTACAAATCATTTATAAAAATTATTATATAGAGTAAGTAAGCAGAAACATAGCTTGTGTCATGCATGCATATGCGTTGGGTGTTCTTGTTATTTAGTTATATAATGATTTTGCCATTTTCAATATTACTTCAATTATAGCTATAAATAAGTGCACCCTAAGGAGACTGCATGAGCATATATTACTCTTTCTGATTGCATAAAATGCTGGAAAAATATTCAGACAAAAATAATATCAAAACTCATTGCTCAGCTACAGTTAGCAGAATTCATAGAATGGAAAATGCTTCCATGTTCTCAACATGATGTTCCAAAATGTTTTCCACAAGTTCTGCACTAGTCATAATATCAAATTTCCATGAGGAAAGCCTATGTGAATGTCAAATTGTATCAAATAAATGTTATGAACTTTCCGATGCTCTTGGCAATGGGAACAACCAAAAATATAAATATAAATATAAACCAGGCAGGCTTTTTTTTTTCTCAAATATTTTCTTAAAAATGTAACAATTACATAACAGAATGCAGCATTTAGATATATATAGAAATTAGATATTAAACAAAGTAATGAAAAAATAATATCAAAACACAACAAAGCAGTTCTTTAAAGAGGTGTCTACTGTATACCAAAAACTCTATTCATGAAATAGTCTTTGTTACTGATATTTGGCGACTGCTTAGTTAGCAGTTCTTTAAATTTAGTCCAGGTGTTGTAAGAAGTGGTAATTCTGGTTGTTCTCATCATGATTGCAAGAAGTCATAATTGGCAGACATCGGTTGTGATATTTATACATTCTTTCAAAGTTGTAGTTGATTCATTTTTCTGGTTCTTGGTGATTGCCCTTATTGCAACTGTTAAAATGCTCCATAGAAGTGAGTAATTTTATTTATTTATTTATTTATTTATTTATTTTGACACAAGGAGGTATTGGAGTGTTAAATGAAATTAATGATTTAGTTAAAGTAAGTTGATCATGAAATAATGCCTGTAACACACATTAATATTATCCAAAAATGGTTTAATAACTATACAGTTAAAAGCAGGTGTTGCTAATCTGCTTTAATATCCAACTTACATCTCCAACAACCTACTTTTATTTTATACATTAATTTAATTCTTTGTGGAGTAATGACAGTTTTATACACAAATTTCCATGAAAATAACTTCCATTTTAATGAGGAAATAGTTTATTTTGAAGATTGTGACATACATTTTTTTATCTTCTTTACTTGGATAGTAACTATTTGGACTGCAGTGGTGGTGTTGCGGTAGCGTTGTCGCCTCACAGTTAGATGTTGCCCATTTGATTCTCAGTTAGAGCGTCTTCTGTGTGGCAACATGCATGAATGGGCGTTCCTTCATTGAAGGTTGTGCGTTAGGCCTAGCAAGCCAGCATGTAAAATTCTACTGCCAATCATTAGCGGACCGGAGTTCCGCTGTGGCGACCCCTAAACGGGAAAAGCTGAAAGACACAAACAAACTTGGATAGTAACTATTTACGGATCTGAAAAAGTCCCAATAACTTTCATTGTAATATTTTGAAGTATTTTAACCAGTTTATATATTACACATAGAATCCCTTTCTTCAGTATGGATCAAAAATAAGTAAAAGATCAATGCACTTAGGAACATCATTTTTTACAGATAATTGCATTAAGTTAATTTTGTTTTCTACTGAATATCTACAATTTTGGATATCTAACCATCTTTCCTTACTTAGATTATATTTTGCGAATATATATATTCTACTGTTTGCAACTTTTCTCTATCCATCAGCTAAAACCAATTGTCACTGTCCTACTTTGGACACAATAGAAGAGTCTTCATGGGACCTGCTCAAGCAGCTTTATTACATACAAACACATTGTGATAGAAGTTTATTGACTAACTTAAGTAGCTTATATACAAACTAACTACTGCAATCTTACCTGCTCACTCTCTGGCTACACTCACAAAATGGCACTCGGAATAGCATGTGCCCAGTATTTTTATGTGTACATTCAGTCCTTGATATGCTTCTTAAAGATACAGCATATACCTCTGATCTACATCTTCCCTGTTCAAGAAATACATCATGCAACGTTATGAATCTATTTGGCATGCAGATAATACAAGTAGTTCTTTGTCAAGCAATTATACAAGACTAGGTACATATATACAATTATGTCCATGTTGCTGTGTATCTCACACTGGGCCTGGAAATTAGACCATATCATCTGACATAAAACTAGGAATTAGGTTTAGCAACTGGAGCTTTCTACAGAATGTTCAACCTTGGGAGTATTTGGAACATCCTCAGGAATGGAAGTAGATGGTGAAACACACCCTGGGATGGAAACAACATTTGGTTTGCTCTGAGATCTACTGTCTGTGTCACAGGAACAATGCTGCAATGAAGATTCTGGTACAGGAAGAAGATGTCTGCAATTTTTCCTGTATTCCACACCCGTAGATTCTGCAGGGTAGGATCTCAACTCGGTACATATATCTGTAACTTGACCAATTCCAGTTGAAATCTTTCACCATTTGTATCCTCACTGTCTTTCTTTCCCTCAATGGATAAATAAATCTACTAGATTTATCATAACTGGACTTCTGAAGAGAATGTTTCTTGAATAATTTAGCCTTGATGGCTCTGTTGTTCTTAGCTTTAGGCCTCAATAAACTGGAACTAATAGGTAGTGTCATTCTGGTTTGCATGGATTTGAGCAGGTGATCCAAGTGTATCATCATGAGGTATGCTTCTGAAATTAAGTAAATTCAAAAAGATATTGGCATTGTCAAACTTTGACCTTTCAGGTAATTGCTTTGCACTCTGCACTGCACGTTCAGCTAGTCCATTTGACTGTGGATGTTCAGGACTGCTAGTAACATGTATAAAGTCCAATTCTCTTGCAAATTTCTGGAATAACTGACTAGTAAATTGTGTATCATTGTCAGAAATATCTTTGTATGGACTACCATGGTCTGAAAAATGATGTTACAAGTTAGTAATAACAGTGGTGAATGTTAGATTAGGTAGTAAGTCAATCTCAAACCAATTTTAATAAGAGTCTGCGAATACTAAGTCATGTTGATTGTCCCACTTGAAGATATCAGTTGATACTGTTGACCAAGGTAGTTCAGGAACTTGACTTAGCTGAAGTGGTTCTCTTTGCAAATGTGATCTAGTACTATTGCATACTGAACAAGAAGAAAGTACTTTATCAATATCTTTCAGTAATGAAAGCCAAAATACTAGTTCTCTCACTCTTCTCTTAGTGGATGTGGAACCTGGGTGTCCACAATGCAAAATCTGGATATATTCTTGTTGTAAGTAAGCAGGAACAATTTTAGGACCTTTGAAAATAATGCCATCTTCCATCCACATTTCATCTCTGTAAGGAGAATAGGTTTGTACTTCAGGTGGTACACTAGATTGGTTTGATGACCATCCAAACTTAATGTAGCGATTGAGATTTTGCAAAATTTGATCAGTCTTTGTATGATCTCTCAGCTCATCAAATCTAGTGGTAGAGATATTATGTACCGCCATCATGTCAAAGTCAAAATTCTCTGCGTCAAGCTGTGACATCATATTTCTGGGTGATCTGGATAAGGTATCAGCCAGATAAAGTAGTTTACCTTTTGTATAGACCATTTTGAAGTTGTACTTTTGCAATTTGAGCATCATTTTTTGTAATCTTGCTGGAGCTGAATGCATAGGGTTATTTAGAATAGCAACTAGAGATTGGTGATCTGTTTCAATCTGAATAGCTTGACCATAGATATAATCATGAAACTTTGAACATGCAAATACTATTGCCAAAAGTTCTTTCTCAATTTGAGCATATTGCATTTTAGTTTGGGCAGGTGTTCTAGATGCACAGGCTTCTGGTCTGCCCTCTTGAAGAATAACTGCCCCAAGACCAAATTTTGAAGCATCACAGAAGAGTGACTGGCTTATTTACATCATAGTATCTTAATGTAGGTGGTGCATGAATTTTCTGCTTAAGGTCTTCAAATGCCTTCTGGTAATGTTCTAACCATAACCATGTAGCATTTTTGCATGTCAGCTCTCTTAAAGGTGCTGCCAACTCACTAAAATCTGTATAAACTTGTATAAATAGTTGACCATGCCTAGAAAATGCTGTAGAGCTTGAATATTGTCTGGTGCTGACATTAGGGTGGCACAGTGTTGCAGCAGTTAAAACTGTCACCTCACAGTAAGAGGTTCTCCGGTTCAATTCTTGGCTAGGATATCTTCTGTGCAGAGTTTGCATGTTCTCTGTGCGTTCAAGTGTTTTTTTTCTGGCTACTCTGGTTTCCTATCACATATTGAGCTTCAATTTTACTTCATGTGCTCTGTCTAGAACTCTGTTTAGGTTTCTGTTATGCTCTGATTCACCATTGCTTCCAACCAATAAATCATCTCCTATTATGGCACAAGGATAACCAAAACATTTGCTCCATTGCATGCTGGAAGACTTCACTTGCAGAATTTATTCTAAATGGCATCCTTAGGAATCTGTATCTGCCAAAAAGGAAAACATTTGCTCCATTGCATGCTGGAAGACTTCACTTGCAGAATTTATTCCAAATGGCATCTTTAGGAATCGTATCTGCCAAACGAGGTAACAAAAGTGTTTAGTAATGAGGATTTCTGATCAAGCATCACTTGCCAAAATGAACTGCTTCCATCCAAGACAGAATAAACAGTGGCATTCAGTATTACAGCTGCAACCTGTTCTACTGTACGCATTGGAAGATGCAGTCTCTTCAGTGCTTTTTTCAGATCTCTTGGGTCAATACATATTCTGAATTTATTTGAGCCTTTTTTCTGAGCTGCTACTATAGACAACACCCATTCCATTGGTTCTGTAACTGGACAAATTACACCTTGCTATACCACTTTATCCACTAAGCCTTACCTTTATCCTGCATAGCTATCGGAACTCTTCTTGCTGTTCTGACTATTGGAGTGATCTCTGGGTCTAACTTCATGGAATACACAACTGGAAGTTTGCCCAACTTGTCACTGAAAACATCAGCATACTCTGAGAAAATGGCTTCATAAAAATTGGAACTAGGATATGCACTTATGTGATGAACTTCTTTGGTAAAAGAAAGCACATTCATTCTCAATCATTCTTTGAGACCTAATAATGATTGTACTGGTCTTCAGACTACATAGAATAACAAGCTGTAACAGTTCTTAGCCAAATAACATGGAAGCATCACTGAGCCTTTGGTTTGACTTTCTTCACCTCCATAAGCAACACATTTTGCATTACTGGCCACATTGAGTTGTTTATTAGTTCTTACTTTAGCAAATGTGTCTGCCGATATAACATTACACGTTGATTCAGTGTCTAGTTTAAGCTCTGTGGATTTACTGTTGATCTGGACTGTACAAAACACTTCACTCTTTGCCAATAAATTCACTGCATCAACTCTTTTACCAATTACTGATACACCATCTGTATAAAAAGTGGACTGCTGAAACTCTACTTGATCAATTTATTTTTTTGTGTGAGCCTTCTTTACAACTGTGTGAGATTTGCCCGATTTGCAAAATATTTGAAAATGGTTCCATTTTTTACACTTGTGACATTGTTGACCAAATGCCAAGCATTTGTTTCTTTTAGACTCATGATTGGCACCACAATTGTGACAGTTAACAATAAAGCTGGACTTGAGTTTTCCTAATCCCCATTTGTACTGCACTGATCATGCTCCTTTAACTGCACTGGTCGTAGAACTTGCTGGAAAACTATGTGGTTTCCCTGGTGAACCAGCAGGGGTTGTGACTGTCATGTGCTTAGTCCTGCTTCTGTTTGCCACGTGTTGCATGCTATCTACATTTGCTCTGGAGCCTAGTGAAGCCATGCTCTTGTCACTTGCAAGCATACATGCGTTTTTCTGTAACCTCATGGATTTGACAAATCTTAATGGCTTTATTCAACATTAAATCACTATCATATAGTAAAATCATTCTCACAGCAGCACTATTAATACCACACACAAGCCTGTCTTTTATTAACTCATTCTTTAAGTCACCAAACCGACACATTTTGGCTTTGTCTCTCAGGTCAGACATATAAGCTGCAAACGTTTCCCCTGGTCTATGATCTCTTGTGTAAAACAAATGCCTCTCTAATGTAATATTTGTCTGGAGGTTAAACATTTCATGAATTTGCACTTCAAACACTCAGGGTCTTCCCTTGATTCAGCCTGTACAACAATTTGATGATTTTTACCTTCTCCCTCATATACTGCTGCCGCATACAGAAATGAATGATCTCTTTCAATGGCCTCTGACCCAGCTAGGTTTAGCAAAATGAATGCCCTGTTGCATGCATCTTTGTCTGAATAAGCTGCTTGTATAAAAATATTGTACTCTTGCTCAAATATTTTCCAGTTCTCTCCAATATTCTGATCAAATACAAGTGGTAAGGGCTTTTGAAATCCATCTGCCATATTAACACATACCAGTGAAGGGTTTTGCAAATAAGCACAAACACATGCACACACACATATGCCAGAAATTTATGCCAGTATTTGTAACTTTGCCCAAGAGCACAACAAGCCTCTGTATAACTACATTTTGGGAAGTAAGTCTCTCAGGCTATGTAATACTCTCAAAATTCACTGTACTGCAAGAAATCACCTCTTATCAGCGTAAGAAACATTTCAAATAACTGCACAATGCCAATTAACTGGGCAAGAGAAGCTCAGAGTCAGTAACATTTTGAAGTAATTGCACTTTGCGAATTAACTGTACACAGTACACTGAAATTTCTCAGAAATGGCTGTACCTTGCTAGGCAATTCTTTACAGTGCAAGAAATACTCTGTAATGGCAGCACTTTGCGAATAGACACAGCCAGCACAAGAAACTTTTCAAAATGGCTATACTTTGACTGTATTTCAAGAAATAGTTGCACTTGGCACACAAATAAACTCTTTGGAATGCATGCACAGTAATAAGCACACACTGTAAGCACTTTTACAGACTTTACAATACTAAGTCATAGTTATGCCAAAGCACACAAGACTGTGGTGGTGTAGCAGTTAGATTTGTTGCCTCACAGCAAGAGGTTCTCCGGTTCATTTCTTGGCTGGAGTGCCTTCTATGTGGAGTCTGCATGTCCTCCCTGCAGTTGAGTGATGTTTAAAGACATACAGGTGCGTGAATGGATGTGCCTTCTTTGAAGGTTGGACATCAGGCTGGCGCCATATGAACATGAAGTCACCTTGCTTAATGTGCTCTTTTCACCCTTATTATATTTGTTTTGCTTGTTTAATCTCTTTTCATGCCATTGTACTTTCCTCGTGCTCTTTTTACTGTAAACATACTCATTTTGCTTTTCTGATAACCATTTTACCAAATATCTTAATTTTAAACATTTTGCTTAGTTAATAAACTGTTTGTGTAATAAACAGTTTGTGCCCTTGTAATCCTCTATTTCATCTTTTTTATAAAATAAGCAGTTTGTGTGAATTCTCATTACCTTTGATTCTTTTCTGAATCTTTTTCACACTTGTTTCTCTTAGTTGACCTTCACTGTCATCTTTGCACCTCATGGCTCCAAATATCATTCTGTGCAATCCTGGTTCTGACACCATGTCACTCGCCTACGTTGTACAGAATAGATGAGTCTTCATGGGTTCTGCTCAAGCAGCTTTATTATATACAAACACATCACAATAGAAGTTTACTGACTTTAACTTAAGCAACTTATATACAAACTAACTACTGCAATCACACATGCTCACTCTCTTGCTGCACTCTCAAAATGGTACTGGGAATAGCACATGCTCAGTATTTATATGTACATGTTCAGTCCTTGATATGTTTCTTAAAGATACAGCACATACACTCTGATCTACACCGATAGATCAAATTGTTTTCCTTAAATGCAATAATTGTAGAGGAATTAAATGTACTTTGTATATGCTATAGGAAACAATAAGAAACGTGATTTATATTCTGCATTTTTATAAATAAAATTTCTGAAGGGGGGGTATTATCATGAAGATATAGGAAGAATTAATTAATTGGTTGCAATTATCTAAAATATAATCTTTTAATAACCAAAGAAGATTATCATTTACTATTTTATTTTGATGCAATTATGTTAGATTATTGCAGTTTATCCAAATGCTTTCTTGTATCTCTTTCCATTTGACCATATAATTATTATTTGACCAGAGCAAAATAGTTTATATAATTCATGATAAAGAATACAATTCTAAATCTGGTAAACTAATACCACCAGAAGACCAATCTCTTATGTGATGATTTAGAGCTAATTTAGATTTATTGGGATACCAAATAAATCTAAGAATTAATGAGTTCAACTTATATTTTGTTTGGAAGGAGGGAGATAAAGTGATTGCATTAAGTATAAACATTTTGGTAAAATGATTATTTTTATTAAAGAAACTCCCGGATTCTGAAAGCCTTGCATGGAGTGCAGGATTAGTGCAGGAGCTCCAGCAGGCAAAATGTTTACCGTGCGATCCAGGAATAGCCTGCTGGGGCATGCACAAGCGCTCCTGCACTAGTCCTGCACGGACTAAGCCCCTGTATGCAAATTACCCCATTTTGCAGGAGAAATCCATGCAAATGAGGTGAATTTGTGATCCAGGAAACTTGAAACCAGCAGTGCAGAGCTAATGTAATCTGCAGAAATGCACTCTGTTAGTCTGTACATTTTTGCAAATTCCAAAACGGAGCTGTGACAGCTCCAAATAAAGGCTGCATATCAGTTAGGAAGCATGCCAATGGCCAAGTATAAGGCCATTGGCATTGAAAATAGCTTAAAAAATAAAAAAAATCAACTTTGACTTTTTTTAGCCAATCTCGGCCGTAAGTGTAGGGCAGCGGCGCGCAAACGAGATCGGGGGGGGGGGGATAAGAAAATAAACCTAAAATAAGCAGTCTAACTAAAATCACTATTCTGCAATTAAAGTCAATGGCAGGCAGAAGACAAGATGGCCAGTGAGTAGTGGTTGCTAAGGGGGGAGGCTCAGTGTGAGACATGTAACTATGCATTAGCAGGCAATCCTATGCAAATGAGGGGAATGATAGTGAATCCCAGTTTCCCCCAGCATGCTAGTCAGGTCCCAACAGTGTAAGAGCAGAAATTGCTTGGTGCAAGCCTAAGAGTTAGCTGACATCATAGAGGTGTGTGTCAGGCATACTGTAAGTGGATTGGAGCCCTGTGGCTCAGGTTTGCTCCTAGCTAAGCTGTCTGCATCTGCCTAACACTTGTTATATTGCCTAAGAAGTTATGCATGCCACACACAGGGTTTTAAAGAAAAAAAAAGGTAAACCAGGAAATAGCAGCTTTGTGCACATTTGAGCACTGTGTTTGCCTGGCGCGCCCCTGGGGTAAAACAGGAAGGCAATTGGAAGGGAAAACAGTAATAGGAAGTTAATCAAGGAGAACTAGCATAGCTGGCAGATGCAATGTATCAGAATCAGCCAATTACACAGACTGCAGACCAGCCCAGCCCAAAACACTACTATGAACTATGCAAACACCTTCCCCTCTGGTTTTTCCCATATTCTACACCACCAGTGTATACAAGCGGAGAACTTTTAACAAACAAAACTACAAAATGATATTGGCTGCAGCAGGCATCATACAACAACATGTGCAAGAGGCTGAGGGTGGTGAGGATGTGAATGCTGCCGATCAACCCACAGTGAGAAGACAGAGAAGAGTGTACAGACCCAGGGTAACCTACCAGGGGCTACATGAGCTGGAGCTAGTAGAGCACTATAGGGTGGACATGGACCTCCTACAGCAAATTTTTGAGCTGCGCCGGCCATGCCTGACACACCGAATTGACTGAGGGGAATCCATCCCAGTGGATACCAAGGTACGTGTAGGCCTAGGAATACTAGCCTCAGGTACCTCCCAAAGCTCAACTGGGGATATCATGGGGATCTTACAGGCATCAGCATCCAGAGTATTCCACCAGTTCCTGTATGGCATGTCAGCACATGCCAGTGAGCATGTATATTTCCTCAACACCCATGAGGTGTTGGCCAGAAATACGTGTCTCTTCCTCCAAATAGCAGAATACCCTGAGGTAGTGGGTGCTATAGACTGCAAGCACATAATCATCAAAGCACCACCCGGTGATCAGGGTAGGGCCTACATCAACCGCAGGGGCCTCCCCTCCATCAACTGGCAGGTGGTGTGCTGGCTGCCCTGGAAGGTGTCATGATTCCCACATCTGGCATCTGATGCAGCTGTACCAGAGATTTGTCAATGGGGACATCCCCTATGGTCACCTAGTGGGGGATGCTGGTTACACTCTGGAGCCATGGCTGATGACACCCATCAGAAATGCACACACACCTGAACAACAATGCCATAATGAGGCACACGCACAGACCAGACTTATAATAGAGCATGTGTTTGGGATGCTCAACTCACTGTTCCAGTGCCTGGACACATCCAGTGGAGTTTTGCAGTACTCCCCAGCAACATGTACTCAAATTGTTATGGTATGTGCCATGCTACATAATATGATCCTGCAGAAACAGCTGCAGCAGGAACAGCACGGGGCAGGGACCCCACCAATATCAAGGTCTGCACAGGCACAAAGTGACTTGGAGGAGGAAAAACCTGAGCCTGTCCCAGTAGGCATATGGAGGCATGCCCAGTATGCCCTGGCCTTGGCAAAGAGGCAACGTATAGCACATACACTGACACAGTAGGGACCCAAGGAATGACACCTCTCTCTGACTCACACATACAGTAAAAGGGATACCAAACATGACACTACCTGAGATAAACCTTGTATAGGGAGTGTACTATATGCATCCGACATAGGTAGCCCTCCAGCACCATCCTCAATACTGGCACACCCACAAAGGAAGGCAATCAACCTACCAATTGCCAAATGGAGTAGAATGTATCATTACCTGTATCTATGGTATGGATGTGAGCATGCAAGGGAATTGGGTGGCTGAATGTTATGACTGCAGATAGTAGACACCCATAGTGGCACAATCATATCTGTAACACATATTGAAGTCACCATAGTAGCCAGTACTACACAGGGTGAAAAAACCCACTGCAGGGAATGTGTTTGGTGATGTTTGTCCATATGACTCACACATGCCAGTCAGGGAGGTTCACATACCCAACAACAGTCTCAGCCTACAGGACAGGTGTAGACAAACACAAACAGAACCTATGCTATGGCCTCTGAATGATGCATATGGGTAACCTCCCCCCAGGCCTACACAGATAGACTACAGTAGGTCAGGTAGTGGGATGTTAGCTCTGAGGGGTAGGAAGTCAGACACTAATATGTAGGGCAACCAAAGCTAAGACCTGTAGTACACTGATATGCCTCTAGTCAGTATGATAGGTTAAAATATTGAATGAAACAGAGTACCTGACATACCAGTACAGTCATAGTAAATGTGTGCAAGTGCTAGGTGTGCCCCCATCCTATGTAGACATGTAGAAACAGTAAGGTGTGCCTCCAATCATGTGTAGAAATGTAGAAACAGCCAGGTGCCCCCCCTCCCAATCCTGTGTTGAAATGCAGTAACAGTCAGGTGTGCCCCCCAATCCTGTGTAGATATGTAAAAACAGTCAGGTGTCCCCCCCCCACATCCCTATGTAGAAAGGTAGTAACAATCAGGTGTGCCCCCCACTCCCATGTAGACATGTAGAAACAGTCAGGTGTGCCCCTACCCCCACTCTAGCATACAAATGTAGTAACAGTCAGGCATGCCCCCAATCATGTGTAGAAATGTAGAAACAGTCAGGTGTGTCCCCCTCCCAATCCTGTGTAGAAATGTAGTAACAGTCAGGTGCCCCCCCCCACTCCTATGTGGAAACAGACAGGTCTGCCCCTTCCCCCAATACAGTGTAGAAATGTAGTGACACTCATGTGTGCCCCCCCAATCCTGTGTAGAAATATAGTAACATGTATAAGTAGGTATAATATGAGTGGAGCACATATGCCCAGAGGTGGCCAAGGTAGCAGGATAGGTCATAGCATTTGCACAATATGCAGGTCTGTATGTGTTAGGATGGTGTGTGTTTCATAATGTGTAAGAGTGGTCAGTATGTATGCATGTTGAGGTAAGACCTGGTGGCCATTGCCCACTACTGCTGATGACAGGGAAAAGCCCTCACAACTGCAGTGCCAAAGACAATCCCCACCAGTATAACACATGCTAGCCATTGTAAATGTATGGTGGTAATATGTGTCACCATCTGAAAGACTAACATGGCATGGCTGTTAGGCTAGATATACAAGCAGTACACAGGGCAAAGTATCCCAGACATACAGTATATATTGTGTCACTGTGAAATGGAGACACCCTTGGATTTGTACATATAGGTATGCATCACAGTAACTCGACCTATAATAGGGGATACCGGTGATGTCTGCCTGAACACCTGATGATCACAAAGGAGAAAGGACTGATGTATTGGGAATCAGCTGATGCACCTGCACATGCCAGCATAACTGGAATGCCCCATGCATATCTGTGTGTCAGATGCAAGTAGTTTCCATAGCACACGTGCACCCAGCCATGCAAACACCATCCACAGGCACCTCTCTGGTAATATCCCTGCTGTGGGGAATGGGTGCAGTAAAAACCCACCTGTATATGGCAATAACGGAAGACTGCAACATGTAGTGCAGGTGTCCCATGCAGGTGTGTCCCTAGACGTAGGTAGCACCCTGCCAGCATCCACACCACCTGATCAAGACTGATATAAGGTATTGGCATGAACACCTATCACATCCACCCTGTCATCCCAGGGGAATATACTGTGTGGTGGTCTGAGAGTGTAGGACTGACAGAATGCAATGGCCTGCCACATCTGGCCTGCAGCAACACCTAATGCCCCACAGGCTTCTGCCAAAGGCCTGTGTCTCACATGTACTGCCAATGCATGTTATGTCATGGACACCCAAATAACAACATAACACACTCCCACATAAGCCATATGCAATGCCATGTGAACAAACCACAGTAACATGTCCACCATGTTTCACTGAATGAACTGTGGACCAACACTAACACACACCAGTGATGGGGTGATACCCTTAGGGAAAGTATCAGAGAATGTATGCATAATGCATGGGAGAGGTTAGAATAACAGAGGGGTGTGTGGGAGCATGGGCAGCATGGAACGTGCAGGGTCCGACACTAAGCTGTGTGCACAAACTATCCATAGCTGAAAACACATACATTGGTGGCTACACACCTGCCTGTACACCATAATAGGGTAAATGTCCTGAACCATAGCCCCTACCTCTGGCTAACCTGTGTGAATCTGTACAGCTGTGGCATTGCCACAGCAAGATAAGCCCATACTGTCATGTTGATGGGCAGACAAGTATGGCTCCTCTGCCAGCACTGTACCAAGCTGCTGAACTGGATAAACAAACCCAGCACCAAGTGTCTGCAACTACCCCTCAAGAATGGCATAACTTACCATGAATACGTAGGTGTCTGCCCACAATACCGGACACAGCTGCAGTCACCCTTGTCTCCCAAGTCATCACTGTGAGCAAGAATGTCCACCTGACAGTACATGAGGACAGAAAACATCACTGTGTATAATAGTACACATGTCTGAATATCTCTGCTAACAGCAGTACCATGCAGCTGAAGCATCACAGACACAATCACCTACAGTACACACTATTCCCTGTACAGTTTGTCCTCATATTGCCAAATGATCAACGGACACCCCGCAGAAACAGTATGCTACCTGTAGGTGTACAATACAAAGGTCTGCACTGCAGTACAAACTACCTGGAATCAATCCACACATTAAATACAGAAGGGCATACTGGGCATGCTCACACACTTAGACAAATGAAGGCAATGTCAGTCAACAACATACTGAAAGGTCATACAGGCATGCTCACACACGTAAACAAATGAAGGCCATGTCTGCAAACAACAGTGGACCAGACATATCTGGCAGTTGCAGATGTTAGTGCAGACACTCCTCAGTATGCACCACTCATGCTTTGCTGGATAGGAATACAGGCATATATCCAAGGACAACGCATTATAATAAGCCAAAAATAGACATACATAGATGTGTGGAAGAGAGTGACTGTCACAAGGGGCCATCCATTATGAGGCCTGTCCCACCCAGCACACAGCCAAATGGCTACAACCACATGAGGTTTAGATGTCACTCACTGTAGACCTTAGCCACTGGTATCTGTCAGCACTATGGACTATGTGATGCAAGGGTTAACTGTGCAACATAACTGTACAAGGAAGTAGTCATCTAGTAGATTTATACATGTACCTGTGGAATATAACCCTGCGTGTGCCCACATGTGGTGTGTCAACCTCGAGATGAATGGGTTATACCCCATCCACCCACACTGCCCTCCCCATAGCCCTATGACAAGCCTGCTGAGGTCATCCACTTTGAAATACACCCTTGTGAGAGGGGGTGGCCAGTAATCTCCATGGCACTTCCTATAACTGCATACTGCTGTAGTGTGATAAACTAGTTAGGTAGGAGTTCTAATCCCAGACATGGCAACTGTGTGTGTGTCTCAGTCTGTGTAGAAAGCAATGCTTTTTAGGCTAGTCACACTCACTACAATTCAAATTCCCTACATTGGCAAGGCTGTTGACATCATACACTGTGAAATACACCTTTCAGAAATTTGTAGCTCAGTAATCTCCATGGTGTGTCCTATAACTGCGTACGGCTGTAGTGTGATAAACTAGTTAGGTAAAAGTTCTAATCCCAGACTTGGCAACTGTGTGTGTGTCTCTGTCTGTGTAAAGAGCAATGATATTTAGGCTAGTCACACTCACTACAATTCAAATGCCCTACTTTGGCAAGGCTGCTGATGTCATACACTGTGAAATACACCTTTCAGAAAGTTGTAGCCTAGTAATCTCAATGGCACATCCTATAACTGCATACTGCTGTAGTGTGATAAACTAGTTAGGTAGGAGTTCTAAATGCAGACATGGTAACTGTATGTGTGTGTGTGTGTGTGTGTGTGTGTGTGTGTGTGTGTGTGTGTGTGTGTGTGTGTGTGTGTGTGTGTATGCCTGTAGGGAGCAATCCATTTTATGCTAGTTACACACACTACAATTCAAATGCCCTACATTGGCAATCCTGACAATGTCATTCACTGTGAAATACACCTTTGGGGAAGGAGTACTCCAGCAATCCCCATGGTGTGTCCTATAACAGCTTCATGCTGTAGTGTGATACACAACTCTTGTATGGGTTAATTTCCCACACATGGCAGTTGTGGATGTGTTGTGTGTGTTTCTATGTCTGTGTAGGGAGCAATGCATTTTAGCCTAGCCTCACTCACTACAATTAAAATGCCCTACTTTGGCAATCCTGCTGATGTCATTCATTGTGAAATACACCTTTGGGAAGGAGTACTCCAGTCATCCCTGTGGTGCATCCTGTAACAGCTGCATGCTGTATTGTGATATAGAACTCTGGTAGGGGTTCTATTCACACACATGGCAGTTGTGGAAGTTTTGTGTGTGTTTCTATGTCAGTGTAGGGAGCAATGCATTTTAGCCTAGCCACACTCACTACAATTTAAATGCCCTACTTTGGCAATCCTGCTGATGTCATTCATTGTGAAATACACCTTTGGAGAAGGAGTACTTCAGTAATCCCTGTGGTGCATCCTATAATAGCTTCACACTGTAGTGTGACATAGAACTCTGGTAGGCATTCTATTCCCACCCATGGCAGTTGTGGATGTTTTGTGTGTGTCTCTATGTCTGTGTAGGAAACAATGCATTTTAGCCTAGCCACACTCACTACAAGTCAAATGCCCTACTTTGGCAATCCTACTGATGTCATTCATTGTGAAATACACCTTTTGGGGAAGGAGTACTACAGTAGTCTCTGTGGCAAATCCTGTAACTGCATAGTGCTGTAGTGTAGTAAACTAGTTAGGTAGGAGTTCTAATCCCACACATGACAGGTGTGTCTGTGTGTGTGTTTGTATGTTGTATCCTGTGTGGAGGTGGTTGTGAGTCTGTAACAACTGGAGTCAATGTAGAGTGGGTTTTGCATATTTCTTATATATCACAATGTCCACCATACAGGGATAACAGATGTGAAATAGCCGAGAGGCTGGGGTGCAAATCCATACTCCTACATGTGACATTAAGGCCAGGCAAAGTTAGCAACCCTAGTATCACCCAGATAACACTCTCAACCCATGTCTCATACAAACACACACACTTGGCTAGGCAACAGGTGCTATGTTGGTAGCACCCTGAATATTTCCCACTGATAGTAACCATGGTGTGATTGCAGTGGGCTACAGAGGAAATGGCACCGTGTCCATCTGTCCAATAGGCATGTACATGCAGACAATGCAACTTTCCCATGTTCCCCACCGGATACCTGCAACACCTGTGGTGCATCAAATGTGACCCACGAATGACATACCATGCCTGAAAAACATACCCCGTATGGACAGATGCCACGGACACCAGGGAATGTTGGTATCATGCTATCAATGTAGGTGCAGGGTAAACCTGCTGTCCATTAACAGTTCCTCCCATATGAGGCCAGGACTGGCACATCTGATGATAACAATCTGTGTACACAACATGGGCCAGACACCCCAAGTACAGTTCCACATGTCTCTGTACATGCCTGTGGGAGGTGTCCACATCCCAGACACTGACCATGTCATGGACTAAGGAACACATGCATGGTAAGCAATGCACAGCATTGGCCACATGCATTAGTCACCCAGGTGACTGGATGGTGAATACAATACCCACCTGTGTAGGCAAATCCAGAAAATACACCCCTGAGCCACAAAACAGACCATTTCCATGTGGGCTGATGCCAAGGTATACCCATCACCTAGCCTTGTGTAGCTGTCTGACTACTACACACCCGTAAAGCAATGCACCCATGCATGTCAGTACTGACACCCTGTGTGTGTGTATGTGTGTGTGTATTGTATGATGTATATAATCACATTCACACTCACTACAACCCCCATTAGCATACCGAAGCATGCTATCCAATGTCAGACACCTCCACATACCCTTTGCCCATATAACCTCTGTATGACCCCTGTGGTGCATGTGATAACTGCACAGTAATGTGTTTTGGCAATCTCACTAGTGATGAGTTGTATTCTTGGCCCTGCCAAGTGTGTCAATGTGTGTGCATCCCTGTGAGAGTGTGGCTGTGTTGATACTGGCACCTGTTCATACATACAGGCACGTGTACTACACCTACTGTATAGCTACCATATCCCTGTTGCAGATGCCACTCACCATTACATATACGTTTTGAGGGTTCTTCAACATGTAACCAATGTGTCGCTTCCAATAACTGCATAGAAATGTGATAACACTACACAGATGTCAGGGGTTTGATACCCTCTGCTAGTAGGTGTGTGACACAAACATGCTTAAGTTTTACTCTCCCACCCCTCCCTGACTTTACTTTGCCTCTGACTGCCTCTCTCACTCCCTCTCTGGTGGCTGTGGAGAGCTACACATGCTTTGCTTAGGCAGCAGCATGTGTATTTTAAGTGATGCTTATGATCAAATGATGGCCTCTGCATGAATTGCAGCCCTCCTCTACCTGATTGAATGTGGAACAGCTGTGGTAACATTCCCATTCCAATTGCATGGAAACACACTCCAATATCTAGGAACATCATGTTGGTGTTGGGCCTTTTCATTCACTGTGAGCAGAAACTCCTTCTGTTGTTTGGCAAACAGCATCTCAGATGGATTGGGGATTTACCTTTAACAACATACAGTGTGGAAACAGAGCAACACACAGGAGGGGGATGTGCCTGGCATGACTACAGACTGTAAGTGCTGCTATACTGCATTTGGAGTAATGTTGGTTTAACAGGGTGTGTGTGGATATGGCTGTCCTACATGTTTTAATAACTGCCATGTCAGTGCTATGTTTATGAGGAAACCCCATCTGTAGGGTCATCTGCAGACTGGGTAGTGTATGGTGCCTTTTGTTTCATGTGTTACCCACAGTGCAATTATCTGTGAACTGTAGAAGGTAGTGTTAGGATTACAGTCTGTAGATGGTGACAGCTGTGAGAGATACTGACTTCATATCCCTCATAGGACATATGTTGCAACAAACCCTGTTACAACAGTAAATGTATGAGGTTATCACAGCAACATGTCAATATTGGCCCGGTGTATGTACCTCCATCCACAACTCTGTCAACCTTTGTACATATGTCATGCAGTAAGAGGTGCATATCTACTGTACACCATAACTAGTGACATCATATCTGATAACAAGTCAGTGAGATATCAGTCTGCTACACATGCTATGTATAGTAGGGATCATATCTGATGACATAACCTGGATTTTCTGTGGTTGTGTGTACAGTACTGAGGTCTGTGTACGTAAGGTGAATGTTGACAGTGTGTGCATTGTCAATTTGTACTGTGGTGTGTGTATAGACTGTGGTAGATGTCATTGTTCCTGGTCCCATTCTACCTGATGTTACATGCTGTTCCACTGTATGTTACCCTATCAGCTTACATGCTTGTAGGGCCATATACACACACGTCCCATACCACAGACAGGCATCTGACCACACTGTGTAGTGGCCCAGTATATGTAGAGTTAGTGTGTGAGTGGCACATATGATGATGGTGTCGAACAAATAGTCCATATACTGTAATATTATGCTAGCTTACCATACGTGGCTGTGGCTGTGTTCACACTGGCTGTAGTTATGCACTTTCACACTGATTTATCATACTCTGTGCTGTAACATGCCCATAGAGCCTGCTATATATATGCAGGTAAATGTGCATTCCCCATAGGAAATGTAGGCCAGTGTTTAACCAGTCTGCCTGTAGCCTGCGCAGTGCTTTGTTACATGCCTAGCAGCTTAGTGTACTTACCCGGTGGGATGTCATGTCCAGATACTTGCCAGATATACTGTTGCTGAGCCTCCCTTAACAGTCATGTATGTCATGCAGAGCAGTGGGATGCTGTACAGATGTATATCAATATCTAGTGGGTAGTATGTGGCCATGACACCTCTGTACCAGCAGTTATTATGTGTCAGGACAGACAGGGGTGTGTGAATGCATAACCTATGGGAGCAAATTTATACCAGTTGTTACGTGTTAGACTCATCTACATGGCTGTTAACATCCACATTGGCAGGCTTGGTCCACATGTCTTGCACTAAGGGGTTCTGTGTATACCTCTGGACTGTCCAGATTGTGTCAGTATGTCCACATATATTGGCCAATATCTCTGCTGTACTCCACAGGAGCATTACGTGCTACCAGCAGTACTGTGCTATGATGTTCTTAGGATGTCTGTCAGTAACCAATGGCGCACATGTTAAAAGCAGATGTGACCTCCCACACACACCATGTCTGTGAAGACAGTCCCTGTTACAGTAACAATACTCTACAAATATACCTGCTATACACACCTGACATCTCCTTGCACTACAAAGTTGGGACTATAGGGGCTGAGGTGGGGCTACACTCCATGTTCAGGACATATGGTGAAAATATATGTATATATATAATTATCCAGATATCTATATAGATATATACACATATACATATTGACATATATAGATAAATATGTATATGTACATATACATATATATATATATATATATATATATATATATATATATATATATATATATATATATATATATATATATATATATATATATATATATATATATACACATACATATACAGAGCAATTTATGTCTACACTTACAGATAGGGATACATATGCACATATACGTATTGATATCTACATATATATTGACAGTAGTAGGTATATCAGAATAGATATGTATGCATAGTTATAGATATCTACATATATACCAACATAACTAGGCATACCTGTACACATAGGATGTCCATACATATACAGCTATATAGACATGTAACTATATATATATACATATACATATACCTCTATATACATATATATATATATATATATATATATATATATATATATATATATATATATATATACATACATACATAAGAATAGATGTACTCATGGCCATATATATGTAGCACTATACAGATGTGTATACAGACATATGTATACGTATACATGTGTAAGTACATGTAGACATATATAGGCCTATTATATGTATACAACAAGGGGATGTTGATAGAAAGTTTGATGCGGGTGGGTGTAAATTACCTGCCTTTTATTGTTTGCCTAAACTGCATAAAAGTTTGCAGAACCCTCCTGGTCATCCTATTGTTGGTGCCCATAGATATTTTTGACCAATATAGGCTTACTTATACATGAATATTTAAAGTCTCATGTTATTAAGTTACAGTCTTATATAAAAGACTTTTGATTTTTGGACAGAATACAGGACATTAAGTGGGGTAGTGATATGTACTAAATGGTTATGGATGTGAAAAGTTTATACACTAGTATTAGACATCAGGATGGCATTAAAGCCTTGAATTACTTTTTGGGCAATTCTCCCCTGTCCTGTTACATAATAGAACTTACACAATTGTGTTTATTAAATATTTTTTTTGTCTTTGATGGATGTGTATACCACCAGTTGCAGGGTACTGCCATTGGGGCGTCTTTTGCCCCCATGTATGCAAATTTGTTCATGGCACTTTTTGAGCTTGAATACTGAGTTTTGAGTTTGTGCTGTGGCCAGTTGTGGATTTCTTCTTGCTGCTGTTCTTCAAGTTGTTACATACTAGATTTTTGGGTGAACCATGGCCAGTGATCCATCCTGCAATTTTTCATGGGTTTTAAGAGAAGATTCTGCAACAATGCAGTCTACATCTCAGAGAACCCAGACTACCCTGGACAATTATGTTGCTCAAAGTGTCTCTTCTATCAATGGACATTCCAATACAAATGTAAGTGGAAGCTTTCCAAATTATATGGAGAAGTTGATGGAGGATAGACACATGACGTTTGGTAATCCTTTTTCTACTACTGGTTTTGGTAATCTTGGTTTATCTGCAGGCAGCCAGGATTTATGTGACACCCTGGAGATGTTGATGCTGACAGAAACTAAGGTACATTTAAACATTCTGGGTTTACAGAGTTGTTTAGAATTGAAAATAACCCCTAGAGGTTTACAGGCATTTTAAAAATTAATTCCACTAACCCCTTTGATTTAACTAATGATGCTGACAAAACCTTTTGTGACCGCTGGGTGGCAGCAGCGCATCGCTATGCAAGTGAATGGGTCTCTATTCTCATTGAGAGAGACATGCTGAAGCAAGCAAAGTTAAAGGGAGATATAAAGCGTACTTTTTCCAACCTGTCTCCCTTGCTTTTTCCCTCTCAGGTTGATTTGGTGTTACAGGATTTGAATGGCAAGCTTAAGGAAATAGAATCTCTCTTGATTGCGAGAAAGAGAAGTAAAATTAAGATGGATTCTCATGATTATGAGAATAAGAGTGATTTTCTTTGGAAAACTAATGAAAGAAGGGACAAGAAAATTTTTCGTTCAAATGGGGGCTTAAAACTTTCACACTCAGTAACTTTTGCTTTTTCTGATGGATTAACAATGGGTGTGACAGTGATGAATCTACATATCCACCTCTTCCCAATGCCCAGTGTCCGGAAGCCATGCAAAGTTTTTCTAGACAAAGGGAGATGAGCAGAGTGGACAACAGAACAGAATAAGACCTTTCAGGAACAGACCCCAGGATTCATGAAGCTTGCGCCAGGCGCAGGCATAGCGTCGGCGATCTAACGCCAAATATGGCCACCAAGAGATTCAGGTACGAGCTGTTTCCACGTGCACTACCAGTGTATGCCACAGCTGCACAGCTCCCAGCTCATATATGCTAATTACCACATGTGCAGCAGTGTAGCATGCAAATGAAGGTATATAGTGATTTATGAAGTGGTGCAGGCATAGCATAAGCATGCAGAAATATAAACCAAAAAAAAACAGTTTACATTTTTTCAAACATAAAATCGGAGCCATGACAGCGGACCAAACTCACATATTATACTGTTAATACATGCCAATGGCTAAATATATAGCCACTGGCATAAAAAACATGAACAACACATAAAAAATAACTTTTAATGTCATGGCCACACTAACGCAAAAATAACATTGCAGTGCATCGGTGCGCAAATGGGATCACAATGAAAATATATTTATATGTAATAAAACAGCAATGTAATACATGTCATGAATTCCCCATAACAGTCAATGACACACATGCTACACCACAACCATGATGCATGGGTTGCTAAGGGTCTGTGACAGTGTTCTGCATGGTAACTAGGAATTAATAGTCAATGCCATGCAAATGAGACAAGTAATACTGAATCACAAAATCCCTGCTGGTGTAAGGATGTACCTCACAGCGTAGCAGTACAACACCGAGGTGTGGTCTGGAGATAAAGATGACATCAAGAGAGGGGTGCGCCACCTTAGCTGTAAACACATTGGAGCATTGCTATTCTGGGTTGCCTGTTGCTAAGCAAAGCCGCAGGATAGGGGTGTGGAAGTAGCCATAGCTTTGCATAGCTGAGAGCACACAAGGTAACCAAAAGTGCATGTGAACATGGATGAAAACACACTCAAAACCTGGTAAATGGCTGTGACTGGCACGCACCACAGCTGAAACAGGAAGGATATAGGAAGACAATAAGGAAATGCTGCAGCATGGTAATTGGAGTACAAATGAGTAATTAGCACCTAGGAACTCACAGTAGGCCATTGAAAACAGCTAACAAGGCTGCTAGCAGCTACCTGCAGAACAGGAAAGGGGAGGTGCCGTACTGCAAAGAAAAGAGAACTGTGACAGCAGAACAAAGCAAACTTTCAGTAGATCAGCTACATAACACATTTTGCTACACAATCCTGGGTTGGGAAAGAACAAAACAAGAATGTCGGCAGCTGGATGCATGCCTGAAAATGGGAGGGGAATCAGGTTGAAAAGTGAAGTAAAGGGCAATAGATGAATCATGGCAGCCAAGCGTAATTCAACACCAAAGGCCCCACAATAGCAGTACCTGCTGTAAAACCCATAATTAAGATACCCTGCAGCTGGAATTGCATATACACACCCAATTACACCAGCAGCATCCATTGCACAATTGTATAAAGTGTGAAGGCACGTCACACACACTTGTGTATTCCCAGACACTCTGCACCATTGGTGTATACAGACAGGGAACTTTTAATATGTACATGTTAGGGACTGCCATAGCTTTGATTCACCAGCATGTGTTGGAGACTTACGGTGGAGTAGAGGATGATGCTGACAACCATCTCAGGCACCGGAGGAGGAGGAATAGAGTGTTCAGACCGAGGGTAACTTGCCAGGGGCTACATGATCTAGAGATAGTAGAGCATTACAGGGTGGACAGGGACACCATACAGAAACTTGTTGAGCTGTGCCAGCCATGCCTCAGAGCTAGAAATAACAGAGGGGAACCCATCCCAGTGGACATGAAGGTATGTGTAAGCTTGAGAATACTAGCCATAGGTACCTCTCCAAGGCCAACTGGGTATATCATGGGGATCTCACAGGCATCAGCATCCAGGGTACTCCACCAGTTCCTGGATGCATTACCACATGCCAATGAGCACATATACTTCCCCTGAATGCAGGAGGAGTTGGCCAGCAATATGCGTCTCTAGCACTGTGTGGCAGACTACCCGGAGGTACTGGTTGCAATAGACTGCACGCACATACACATCAAGACACCACCTGGTGAGCAGGATAGGTGCTACATAAACTGTAAGGGATACCCCTCCATCAACTGACAGGTAGTGTGCAATGCCCAGGGCATTATCATGGATGTGTGTGCTGGCAGCACTGGAAGCTATCACGACTCCCACATCTGGCATGCCTCACACCTGTATCAGGTATTTGCCAGGGGGAACATCCCATATGGCCACCTGGTCGGGGATGCTGGCTATGCACTGGAACCATGAATAATGACTCCCATCAGAAATGCACACACACCCATGCAAGAATGCCATAATGAGGCACATGCAGAAACCAGAATCATCATAGAGCGTGTGTTTGGGATGCTGAAATCAGGGTTCCATTGCTTGGACATATGTGGTGGAGCCTTGCAGTACTCTCCAGGCATGTTTGCCCACATCTTCATAGTATGTGCCATGCCAGACAATATGATCCTGCGGAAACAGCTGCAGCTGGGACAGAATGGTGAAGGCCTTCACAGCCCACCACCATTGCCAATAGCCCCACAGGTACAGAGGGTCTCAGGCCACGAACACCCTGTGCCAGCCCCAGTAGACATACGGAGGCGTGCCCAGTATGCCCATGCCTTAGCAAAGAAGGAACATATAGCACACACACTGACAGTGTAGGCACCTATGGACTGACACCCTTCTCCATCTGCACACACAGCATACATGGATGGCACACACACATGACCACCTGTAAATTGTCATGTATAGGTGGTCTACTGTGTGCATCCTACATAGGCAGCCCTCAACAAGACAACTGCCATTGGCACAAGGTAAGTCAATACCTGAACAGTAAATTAAGCTACCAGCATGTGTTGATACTGTATGTATAGGTTCATAGGTACATAGGTAGGTACATGTCTAACTGCCCAAGGCCATTCATAAGCATAGCCGAAATGTGTCTGCTGTTGCCACCCTATTGATTAACTGTCACTCTGTGGAGCAGAGCCAATTGCATGACCCCTGGGGTGTATCCACTGTTCCCCACCCACTCTGCAAGGATTCCCTGGAGTGTTAGTGAGGGGCTCCGTATAATGTAATCATGGAAGTAGTTCCAAATCATGGGGAGTACCCGTGACAGGAATCTGTCACTCCAGCATCTTCCAGTTATGGTTGTGGCAAGGTATAACTCATTACAGTGTGTGGCTCACTGTGACATGGATTCCCATAGGTGGAGCATATCCATTAAGCCTGACTTGGACACGGCTTTGTTGGCCAGCAAATATCATCTCTGAGTAAATGAGATGCCACTGAGTAATGCAAGAGTTTATGCAGTTTGGCAGCATAGAACATATGTCTGAGGACATTATCCCTCTTTGCAAGGTACGTTCGTGGCCCTTCCAGCTGTTGGATGTGTCTTCTGAGGTACATCCAAAATGGGTTATCATACTCGATGATGGGATTGATGAGTGATGAGTAAAGGGGCACAATAACCTAAGACTGTTTAGATGCGAACCCTTAAGTAATCAGATGGCCTACATAAACGGATGTCCTAACTACTTCACAGATATGACTGTCAAAGGAGAGATCTCTATGTAATGTAGTTCTCACATACCCATTACATCATCTGAATTATAGTGTCTGCCACTTATGTGTTAATATGTGTGTGTGTAGTTTCCCAAAATGGAATGCCCATGCAGTATGTGGCGTTTAGCTGGAGGCCATCACTCTGACGCATTGTGCTGGTCTATGTGAGGCCCCTTGAAGGATATCTGTGACAGCTGGACTGTCAGTTATGGCTCCCAGTCTGCAGTATTCACCAAACATGGCCTGCTGTAATCCACCTGAGTTAGACCGTACCTCTGAGAAGTATATGGCAAACAGTAGGGGTCCCAGGACTGAGTCCTGTGGGACACCAGTTGTCAGTGCTCAAGAGTTGGACCTGGAGGCTGCTAGGCTTACCATGTGGGTTCTGTGTGTAAGCCTGTTGGCAAACCAACCTGTGATGTATGGGTGCATGTAGTGGCTGGTGAGTGTAGAAATAATACCTGAGTGGGGAATGGTGTCAAAACCCTTGGCGAGGTCCAAGTAGTATGTGTGAACTACCACACCCACACTTAAAGTCTAGGTGACTTTAAGATTTCAAATAGGTTCAGTAGGCATGATCTGCACTCAATCAAGCTGACCTGGGTTGGTCAAGTGTCTGGAGGTTACCGTTGTCTATGTTAATGAGTGCCATGAGCATGCACTCCATAGCTGTGCAGATCAGGCTACCTAGGCTTATGAGGTGGTAGTTACCATGGTCAGTTGTGTCACCACCTTGCTGGAGTGGAATAGCTGTTGCCATGCACCAGTGAATGGCCATGTAGCCTGTGTAGAGGCTGATGTTGAATTGCAATATTAGGCGGGGGGGGTCACTTTGTCTTGTAGTGTCTGCAGGATGCAGTCTGGGACACCATCTGCCTCCATCGATGCTCTGTCATGCCATTTGAAAGGGCCATTATCACCTGTATGTCTCAGATGTCTGGGATACTGTACATTTTGGGTATTGTTGTGGGCCCTGTAGGGGGTGAAGCTTGCACCGAATGTATCATCAAGTGTGTTGGTGATATCAATAGGGTCAGTATATTCAGTGCAATATTGCACCAGCACAGTGCAAATCTGTGTGTTACTGCTTACATCCTTCACATAGCCAAAGAAGCCTTTGTAGTCATATTCCGAATCCATGCCTATTTACCTGTGGATGTCAGCCTTGGATGATTACAAGAGTAACATAAGTATCTTGCTAATACTGGTCATGGATGTCTGCATGTCTTGGGATTTGCTGTTGTTCTGGACTACTGTCCTACGTCTGTTGTATAGCCTGTATAATGCAGGGGTTTAGCAGACTGGTGCCCTTGTGTAGGAGTAGCGAGTCCTGGTTTACCATTGATGGCATGACCCATACATCTTTGTAGGTCTTATAAAGTGCATTTGTAATTTTGTCTGTATCTTGAGCAGTGTCATCCCTGAGCATGGGGGCTGTGAACCCTCCCACCTCTGTCATTAGTACTGTGAATTTAGCTGTAGGAAAGGTATCCACTGTGTGTTCCTTGGATGGGGGAGATGGTTGTGAATGGAAATCATCAGTGAATAGTTCATGGTCAGATCTAAACAGTGACCGGTTTACCACTGCTGTAGTGCACCTGTTGCACATGTCAGTGATTACCACTTCTAGTATGTTTTCACCTCTCGTTAGTCCATCTACCAACTGATACAAGCCATATAAGGTGATAAATCCTAGGAAGTGCTGGGCCTGGAAGTAAATACTCGAGTAGGTTATCCAGTTAAGTGTAGGGTAGCTGACACTGACCCATAACAAAGTGTCTGGTAGGACTGTCATGTTTACCACTGTCTCCAGATAGTTGTAGTGGTGCTCCTGGGTCAAGAAGGGTTATCTGTAGCAGCTCACAGCTTGCATTGCAGTTGTGGCTGATGTTAGCTGCACATGGATGATCACAGAGGTATCATGCTGCCCCACTAATTTGGTGGTGTAGGTATCCCCGATAAATATGGATACACCCCCTCCATGTCTGTGCCAGTCCATGTTCAGTGGCTGAAATGTGTGTTATGGGTTGTAGTATGGTAGTGCCAGTGTGCTCACAGGAGCCTTATACAGGTCCCAGTCACAGAACAGATGTAGATGTTGTCCATACTGAGGGGTGCTGTGATTGCGTGCATGTTGTGAGTACTACCCATGGTGTTGAGTAGCGTAACCCTCATTGATTCCGCTATTGTGCAGTTCATGGAGGTGCGATTCACCTCTGAGACCTGCCTAAAAATGGCACCATGGGGGCGCCAATAGCCTTGCCCAGCATTCCAAAGTCTTAGGCTGACACATGCAAGTTGGTATGGCATTGTTGCAGGCATGTTTCCCATCTGTGCTTGTGTCTCATCTTTCCTGTAGGTAACCTACCGGTAAGCAATACAAAGCCTGAAACCTATACAAGTCCATTAGCTTCCAAGATAGGCTTTTGGAGTGATTATGTATCAATAGTCTGTATGCTATTGCTGTACTTAACTGTTGTCTGACTACATGGTGATTTCACACTGTATATTGTGATCAGAAAACTCTGTATAATCACATATCATGTTGGAGATGGCCAGCACTGTAGAGGTTCACAGATAGGTAGTAGGCTATCTGCCCAAGGACATTTAGAAGCATAGCTACAGTGTGGTGGCTTTACCTGCACGATTGATGAAGTAACTGAGCCTCTGTCAAGCATACCCAATGAAGTGATTCCAGGCAGTGTTGCTGGAAGCTGTTGAAGACTGAGGTGCTGTAGGGTGATAGGGGCACATAGTGATCTCAAAAGGGCATGTTAACATGACAACCCAACAGCATTCAATTTCCCCAACAGGTCTTGCAGCTATAAAACTTGAGTGGCTCCCCCACACCCTGGCTGTATGTTTCTGGGACACATGATCCCAGGGGTGTATATACAGTTGGCCAGTCACACATCATGGTTTCCCCTGAAGTGTGTCAGTGAGGGGCTATGCCAAATGTAGTTAGGATGTTAATGTATAGTCTCTCAATTTATGTGTCATGTCGGTATTTTGAGAAGCTCACTGGGTGTGGGTGGCTTTGCCTGTTTTGTAGCCAAGCTTACACATAGGATTCATGGACATAGGAAATACGCAGAAGGAACGTTAATGTCAATAGTGTAATGGCTACAGCATCTGCATAATATCTGTGCAGTCCTGGTTCAAATCCCAATAAAGTCAGAGATGATTTACATGCTACATAGTATACCTTAACCATAGCTTGCATATATAGGTAGTATTCCACAGAATAATAAACACTTGGAACACACAACTGCTGAAATGTGCGTTAATCACCCTTGCACTACCAGTTCCTGATCTGAGAGGTAAAATGACCACTGCCAGGATTAGAACACGCAACCATGTACTCAATTTTCACAATAACCTACCACTAAGCTACCTGTGATGTACTAACAGCAGTTTTGTATTCTGACAGGTTAAAACACAAAAGAGAGGAAGGGAGGAATGCCTGGAAATAGGACAAACCGCCATGTACTCAATGAAAGGTGTATGCAATATATATATATATATATATATATATATATATATATATATATATATATATATATGTATATATCTATATATATATATATATCAACATATATATAGAGAGAGAGGGAGAGAGAGGGTTATATGATTATATATAGGGATATACATATATATGTAGATATATAGATAGGTTAACAACATCTACACAACCAGATACATATAAACGGGATACCTACCAAATACCAAATGCTTAACATACCGATGCACGTAATCACAAGGCTTAAAGACTGAAAAACCACAGTACCGAAACACCAGAAGCGCGAGTTTTAAAATTCCAATGTTAAGGGATATTTATTTAGTGCTTCTGGTGTTGCGGTTCAGGTAGGTTGCTGTGTGTAAGTGTGTTTCTGAGGGCTGTAGTGTGTGTAAGTGTGTGTTCTGAGTGTGGTGTGTGTTCCTGGGGGACTGTAATGTGTGGGTATGGGTTTGCTTTGTGCGTCTGTTTGTGCAATCTCAGAGGTATAATATTAAAGTAGGAGGTGTGGGGGGCACAGCCACCCAAATGGGGGGGTGTAGGGGGGCTTGCCGACTTGCTCATACGCAGTGTAGGATTGTTTGTTTGGGTGTGGTGGGTAGCAGTGTGTCTGAGTGTGTGTCTCTATGTGTGTCTGTGTGTGCGTGTGTGTGTGTCTGTGTATGTGTGTCTATTGTATAGATTGTAATATACAGTTCTTGTCTGCCCCTCACAGGTGATGTAGGTGCATTCCCCTCCTGCGGTCCATCTGATGTTAGTGTCCCCACAGATTCTAGCAGTGATGGTGAATGTATGATTGAGGCACAGGCAGCATTGTCAGGGGCTCAATCTGTGCCATTGATTGCCATTCCACCTATATCCCCCTCATCCCCGCACACAATTCTCATGCCTACACATACCCCATCACCAGTGGCCATAGAGGAAGGACAGTTGGCATGTGGTAGCTTGGAACAGGAAAGTGTGGAGGCTATTGAAGGTGTGCCTGCACACCATGGTGTCAGCCAACTGACTGGTGATGCCCCACACAGGCATGTGGCCAGTGCTACTTGTAGGAGGACCTCTGGCTAACATGCCCCTGCAAGACAGAGTGCATCAGCTGGTGTCACCAGACACATGTTTCAGGCTATAATGGAGGCCCAAGCACAAGCTGAATGGCACAACAGAGAAGATCAGAGGCTTCAGAGGGCTGCTGTCCATTCTTTAAACAACAACATCCAGGCAGTGGTAAATGCTCAACAGCAGATTGCTAAAGCTTTGGATAGATGATTGGGTGACAGGGTTGGAGTTCTTGACTGTGGCATGACAATCTGCGAGCGTGAGCTGTCTGTGTTGGAACATCTGGTAGGAGTGAGGCATTGGGCACGGGGACGTAGGCCTGCTACATCACCTGTTTCAGGTCTAAGTGAACAAGCTACCTCCCATGCCCATTCCCATAGTGGCAGTTGCAGCAGCAGTGCAGTTGGTGCTGTGCTGTCCACACCACGACACAGCAAGCCACGTCCACGTGGCCCTGGATGGTCCCAACAGTGACACAGTTCCAGTGGACATGTGTCATCAGACAGTACCCAATCTGCACCTCTGCCTGGTAGTGCCCGTGTAACCTCTGGCAGGCACAGGTCACGTGGCCATGGCCAGACATCGTGAACTGTAAAACCTGGCCTGTACAGTCCGCAGCTTTCAATAATACCCCTATGTAGGCCAGACACATGCCAAAACTGTGTGCATACATACACGCACACACCGGAAACATATGTAGGACACTGCAACACACACATGCATAACATCCACACATGCCCAATTAGATCAAAGGCCTTAACCCACACACATGATGTCATTCAATGATGCAGCCTAGGCCTCTGACAAACATTATCACCCTGTGCATATGTTGATGCCTATGCCGCATCCCTGTCATCCACACCATCGGTGCAGGGACATGCTCATATAGCCTGATGCACAGGGTGAACAAACTAGGAAGATAAGTGTAGATTACAATTGTTGTGTACTGTTGACAGGCAGTAGACATACCATGTAGTACAGGTTTACAATGCATTTCATACTTTTAACAGTATGTGTCTTGTGTAACAACAGTAACTGCATGTTGGTCATGATGTTCTGCTTTCCTCCTTTAGGTCTAATTGCATGTGCCAGTGGATGTCAGTGTTTGCAGTTAGTGTCCCATATGTAAATGTGGACTACTCACAGGTATGTATTTAAATACAAGCATGCACCTTGTAACTTCCACATCACAGTTAGAAAGTCTCACATTCCAAACATGTCTACTGATCCAAGAGCATGATAGCTGTGTATTAAGCTACTGTGGCTACAGATGTGACATCCATACTGGGTGACATCACAGGTACAGTTACATGGAGTGTTGAGGTAAGAGAGCGGTCTAGCTGATGACAAGGGTAGAGGCCAGTGGGAAGTGTGATGCCTCATTGGGAAGCAGTAATGCACGTTCCCATAACAGGATGTGAACACACAACTGCACCCACACACTCAGGTATTCACACACTTGTATTCAGAGACACAGTAACACACCCACACACTCACGGATTCACCGACACATTAACACGCACTCGCACACACAGTTGCTAGTGTTGAGGTGAGGACCCCTGCCTATGTGCAAATCATCATTGCAGTACTGTGCACCTACATGACACACCACAGAGATTACACATGTACAGGTAGTCAGTATGGCCTAAGATCGGGGACATCAACACGGATAGTAGATTGCATCACCTGGATGGGGGGAGCGGTCTTATCAGTTCACTATGGTAACATACATCCTCAGTCCAGAGACCAGACAACCATACATACACACACACACACACACACACACACACACACACACACACACACACACACACACACACACACACACACACACACACACACACACACTGTGGCATTCACTATTGAATACACCTATGTCACCCACATACAGATACCTCACATGTGTAAGATACACACCACGTTGCAGTCTGTACAGATGTCTACAACATTGTACAGGAAAGTGAGTAACAATTTAGATATATTCCCTACCATACGTGACATATATGGACACACACACAACCACACATGCCAGTACTGTGAATCAAACACCTGCCTATCTCCTGATACGTATGACAGACTTACAGCAGTATTGCACATGTTACAAAGGGTACTGATGCTTCCTTCGGTAACTGTGCTGATATATGCACATGGGAGGTCTTAACTGTTACAGGTGTCAAGTGATTTCCTGTCGGTGTCACCCCGACCGCTGTCTGTGTTGTTTGTGTTCTCCTTCAGTTAACAAAACCATTACTTAGTGGTTACACAGGTTATTGTAGGACCACTTGTGACACACCTGTGAGCTGTCCTCAGCAAACATCCATCTGCAAAGATGCCCCACCACTTAGTTATGTCCATACATCTGTCCATACCTGAGGTACATCTTTCCGTACTTTCAGAATATCACCATATACAGTTGGCAATGTTGAGGCTGCATTGCAACTGCATGATGTACTAAGACACACATCACCTGCATACATCAGCAACTGCACACGCATGGTATCTGAACGCACACCACTACATTTACATGTGTGTAGGTCCTACAATCCTGTTATTTGGGCATGTTTGTAGGCATTGCAATTGGTAGACATGTGTAATGACATACATGACACATGGACTGTTGTATAATATGATAGGTGTAATGGGTGACCAGTACAGAGGGAATGTTACCTCTGTCAACATTGATATCACACCTTATGTACTGTTAGCATTCAACAGTCATGGACCTACATTCCATGTGCATGTGTGTAATGGCTGTAGCCACCTGTCTGCACAAAGGACAACAACAGCTATGCTATTTACATATATGTTGTATGTGTGTGGCATGTACATATCCAGGGCAGATACATGTATGTCATATCCAAACATAAGGGTGTTTACTGGTGTACATCAACAGTCATCTGTTAACGCTGTAAATAACCAAGGGCCCCTGGTATGTGTACAGCTGACCTGGTTAGAGACAGTGGTATCATTGCATTGCATAACACATGATGCAACTGTGTCAGCACATGGGTACTCTGCACAGTTGATGTAGAGCTTGGTACAGTTCACTGGTCAAGGGTCACATGGTGGTGTACTATTTTATGTTCTATCACATGTATGGATGTGTGTTGGTGGTCCGAGGGCATGGTGGTGTCTGACGGTTACATCCTAGAATGCAGCTTTTGACACTGTTTCCTGCACCTGACTCATCTGTGATGCCTTTTGTGGGAGTACTGGTCAGTACATGTGAGTGGCCTTTATGTATGTGGGGACACCACCACCTGGAGCGGTCCATACCTGTGTTATGGCCCACATGTCTGGTTTTGAGGTATATGGTGGTAGTGCTATTGTGCACTACAGAGCCTTCAGCCAGGTGTTCCTCACTGCACAAATGTCAGTATTCCCCATTGTTGGATCAACAGTGAGCAGCTGTGATTATGGATGCTACACGTCTAGCACTGGTTAGCATAAGTATACAATGCAGTTGTCCTCTAGGTGTCAGGGTGTTATCCTGTGTTTAGGACATTTGCCTTGGAATTTCACTATATGGGCGAATGCGACCTAGGTATTATCCCCACTCCCTTGAATCATGGAAGCATGTGATATGTGACAAAGGCCTGTTTACTTTCAGTCATGTCATTCCAGAATGACAAACACTGGACAACCTCATAATTACAGCAGGACATTGGCTCATTGTGTTGGTCAAACAGTTGCCACTCCTAGCAAGACATCACTGCGAGTGGTAGTAATGTGCTTGGTATACAATGGTACATCTAAGGTGACAGACTGCAGCAGATGTTGTGTATAAGACTGGTGTCAGATATATGTAGTGCAGCGTTCCTGCTAACAATGAAAACTACTAACACCAGAGTCCATTACAATGTGTTCTTTACATCTAACTGTAATAGCATGGCCACTGTGGCCTTCTGTGTTTAGAATCGGAGTGCATTCTGAACAGCCCTGTGCTACTAAGTGTGTGAGCATGCCCAGTGACACCTTGTGTCAGTTATGTATCTCTATGTGTATGGGCATGGCCATTGTAACCCTGTATAGTGATAGTAGTCATCCATTCCACAGAAGGGCATACTCCAGTTCAGGATAGATTCCCACTTAAAACACACAGGTTCACAGGTATGTACATCTTAACTGCCAGCATCCCTGTTGATGTCCCTATTCCTAGAAGGTCATAATGACAGCCTTGAAATGTGTAGTCTCTGTGGTGTGACTCATAACTATGTAGTATTGTAATAGTGATCTGTAGATAGGCAGGTGTTCTGTTCCCACCACTGGTGTGTGTGTGTGTGTGTGTGTGTGTGTGTGTGTGTGTGTGTGTGTGTGTGTGTGTGTGTGTGTGTGTGTGTGTGTGTGTGCGTGTGTGTGTGTCCATCTGCCTGAGGACAGAATAATGCTTTTAGACTGCTCACACCCCATACAATACCTATACCCACCTTTGACATGGCTGATGATGTCATCCACCTAGAAATACACTTCTGGGAATACTGTGACCCAGTAATCTCAGTAGAGTGTTTTGTAACTGTGTAATGCTGTAGTGTGATAAAGTAGTTAGGTTGGTGTTCTCATCCCAGACTTGCCTTGTGTGTGTGTGTTTGTCTTCGTCTGCCTGAGGACTGAATAATGCTTTTAGACTGCTCACACTCCATACAATTCCTATACTCACCTTTGGCAAGGCTGATGATGTCACCCACCTAGAAATACACCTCTGGGAGTGTTGTGACCCAGTAATCTCGGTAGTGCTTTCTGTAACTGCGTAATGCTGTAGTGTGATAAAGTAGTTAGGTTGGTGTTCTAATCCCAGGCTTGCCAACTGTGTGTGTGTGTGTGTGTGTGTGTGTGTGTGTGTGTGTGTGTGTGTGTGTGTGTGTGTGTGTGTGTGTGTGTGTGTGTGTGTGTGTGTTACTGTGCCTGCGTGAGACAAGTACAGTGCTTTGTAGAGTATGCACTCTCTGTACAAATCACATGACCACCTTTGTTAATTCTGCTGTTGTCACCCACCTAGGAATACACCTGTAGGAGTGCTGTAACCCAGTATTCACTGTAGCGCATACCCTAAAAGCATATTGCTGCAGTGTGATATGGTACATAGGGATTCAAATACAGGACATGGCGAGTGTGTGTGTTTGGCTGTCAGAGCCTGTGTAGAGGTGGCTGTGAGTGTCTAACCACTAGACATGTTGGGGAGCGGATTTTGTAGTTTTCCTATATGGTGTCTGTCTTATGACACACTGGCCACCTCACGAGGAATACAACCATCAGTCAGCCACGGGACTGTGTTGGCAAGCCATACCCCTACATCTGGCAAAAGGACTAGTGAACAAGTATGCAACCCTACTAGTATCCAGTATATGTCCTGCACCCATGTGCCATACACAAACACACTTGCCTAGGATATCCCACTATGTTGCTAGTACTATGCACATTGATGACAGATAGTAGGTATGGTCTGAATGCAGTGGGCTGCAGAGGACATGGCATCCTGTACAGCAATACAATAGGTACATTTTTGCGGACAATGTGCCTTTACTATGTTCCCCACTGGATGCCTGCAACATATGTGGTGCCATCAAATGTGATTCACAGAGGCCATACAATGCCGTACACGTGCCATGTATGGACCAATGCCACTGACACCAGGGAATACCTGTATCATACTATGAATGCAGGTGCAGAGTCAGCCTGCTCACTATAAGCAGGTTTTGCTACACCAGGCCAGTATTGGCATTTTGGGGTATAAAAGTCTGTGTACACAACATGTGCCTGCCAAACCAGGTACACCTGTACATGTCACTGTACAGTATTGTGGGACATGCACATCCCAGGCAATGTCCATGTGAAGGATTATCAAACACAGATATGACATGCATTGCAAAGCTATGGCCATACACATTGGTAACCAGGATGCTAGGGCAGATCATGCAGTACCCATCTGTGTGGGACATTGCAGACACTACACCCCTGTACCGCGTGGCACACCATTGTCGGGGGACACGATGCCAAGGATTACCTCTCACCCAGCCTTCTACAGCCATCTTGCACAGCTAGCCACTACACACCCATGAAGCAATGCATACATGCATGTCAGTACTGGCACCTTGGGTCTGCGTGTGGGTTATGATGCTCCCAACCACAGTCACTCCCAGTATAACCCTCATTGGCATACCAACAGTTGTCAAACACTTTCACATGCCCTAGCCCATAGAACCTCCAGATATCCCCCTGTGGTGCATGTAGTCCTGTGCATTACTGCAGTGTGGCAAACTAAGTAGTTAGGTTGTGTATTTGTGGCCCTGGCAAAGAGTGTCAATGCGTGTCCATTAGAGAGTGTGGTTGTGGTGACAATGGCATTCGTTGACATGGACAGCCATGTGTGCTACACCTAATGTATGTCTACTATATCTCTGTTGCACGTCTCTCACCTAAACACATATATGTTCTTAAAGCACAGCAACATGTCGGCTTTGTGCCACATGTAGTAATGTCATGCACATGTAATAGTAATGACTAGTCTGTCAGAGGTTTGACCCCTGCACTGTTAGGAATGTGGCAGACGATGCTTAGCGTTTAGTCTCCAAGCCCTTCTCTGATGTACTTTGCCTGTCCCACTCACACACTCTCCGGTGGATGTGGAGGTGTACACCTGCTCAGCAGCAGCATGTGTATTGTAAGTGATGGACATGATCAGGTGATGGCCTCTGCACCTATTGCAGTCCTCCTCTAGCTGATTGCATGTGGAACAGCTGTGATGGTGTTCCCATAGCCATTCGCATGATAAACACAGTACACTAGCTAGGAAAATCATGTTGGTATTTGGCCATGACAGTCGCTGTGAGTGATACCTGGATGTGGTGTTCTGAAACGGTATCACAGATGATATCTGGATGTACCTTAAACATCATACACAGTGGGAAATAGCCTAAAGGCAGAAGGGTGATGTGCCACACATCACTACAGCATGTAAGTGTAGCTATGCTGTATTGAGACTACTGCCTGTTTAACATGTGTGTGGTAATGGCTATTCTGCATGTTTTAATACAGACATGACAGTACTCTGTTCATGAGGGACCCCCATATGTAGGGCAATCTGTGAACTGGTCAGTGTGTGGAACCATTTGTGTCCTGTGATACGCACTGAACACATATCTGTGCACAGCAGGAGCACAGTGTGAGGATTGCAGACAGTACATGATGATAGGGATGTGTTACTGCCATCCCATCCCTGACTGGACATATGTCACATGAAACAGTGGTATGACAGACACTGTCTGTGGTTCCCAATGACAAGCCAATAATGGGCAACTGTTCATAGCTGCGGTCATATGTCTACTAAACATTGTACAGATGTCATGCAGTATATATGCATGTGTTGTGCTCCCTCTGCAAATGTATACCATCTGTTGTGTTGGGTTGATGGTGATATCTATGCATTCTGTTGTAGGTAATCCTGAATGTTGTTGTCCATCATTAAGCCATATTTGGGTTTAAACTGCAATACCATAGTCTGTATGAGTTGGGAGGTCCCAGCAAAACCTCCTGTCCCACTTCAGCTGAGCATGCACTGGGCACCAGCACATCTGGGGCCCAACCTTGGACCTCAGCCTCTGTTGGCTCTGCACCACCTTCTGGTGGTACCACCACTACTGAGGATGGGGCATGTCCCCCCTGGGAGCAGGACCAGACAGGAACATGTCTGCTGTCGTGAGGTCCAGGATGTGTTGCGTTGGGGGCTCACTAAGGGGTTCCAAAGCCAAATACACAAGCTCAAGGGTGGAGTGTCATATTTACAGGGTGATGCTGCCCCTTCTGGACAGCCCCCAGAACTGCCTCCTTTGCAGCTGTTTAGGTGCAGTGGTGGCTGCCTATGGCTGGGGACCTCCATCCCACTGTTCCCATGGGCTTGTGAATGCCGAACACCCATCCCCGTCTGAGGTGTATCCCCCCACATGTGTCATATATCGACCCTGTGTGCTGTCTTTTCTGTGATCCTACCCTACCTATCCTGCATGGCCATATCTATTCTCCTTCCCCCCACATTCGACCCTCACTCTATGGAAACATAAGGCCAATTGGCTCCTAGGACATCTGCCATATGCATAGCTGTCCATTTCACACACCTGCCCACTGGACACATGTAACCCTTGTAATATGCATCTCAGCATACTCCTGTTATCCTCACCCTGTCCCTCAGGTGCATGATTCTGGTATACACATCACTCCTAAATGGTCCAGGTACATGTGATGAGGGCAGCCCATTGTATACACAACACTACCAGTCCATCTATGGTTACTCCATTTACCTTTATCATGATGATGATGTTGCACACAGCACCTTGCAAGAGTACTGTTCACACATAATGATTGGACAGGCACTGTTGTGTTAATGTACATTACATGCACAGGGTTATGTTTATGGCCAATGTACAACTGTTTGCGTGTATGAATGACACATGTCTGTCTGAGGGAGTCTTGAGATTACATAGGACAACACCACTACATAATATAGGCATCGCTGGTGTTTCCTGTTTCATTTGTTTGTAATGCTTTGTTGCCACATGGTATGTTCCTGATATATCTCTCTATATATATGTACCTATATGCTGGACATAAACACTCACATATACATCTACATGATGGGATACAGTCCTATACTGTTGAATGACTGTGGTGTATGATATGTTTGTGGTACTGTCCATTGTCTGTATATCTGCCATGGCATATTGGTAAATTACATTAGCTGTTTGCACAAGGTCCTGGTTCCGAGACTTGCAGAGGCCGTTTATTTTTTTGCAGGGCAGAGCAAGGCCATTGGATACGGAGGGAGTAAGGCCATTTAAAGCAGTTGTGAGCAGGTGTGAGTGGGTTTGCGTGGTGTTAAGCAATGCTAACCTCTGGTTGCCGATTCTTACACTCAGTTATCCTCTACATTGCTTTACCAGTGCAATACTCGCTTACTGGTAGCCAAACAGGCTTACATCCGCTCACTCCTGCACTTGCAAATGCACCAACATTGGTTCTTGCATCTGACACTCACACCCCTGGATGGGAGCGAAGACCACAATATTACCTTGTTGTGATGACTATTACATCAGATTACATGCCTACTGTATCGGGAATGGCTGCCCATTAGGAGACGGCATGCCATTCGACTGTACAGAATTGGTGGCCTGTCCAGTGATTTATTCATATTATTTGTGTGTTCTTCTTACAATCTGCACCTGTTTGGCTGATACATGGGAGCCGAGATTCTTCAATACAGACAAGTAATTGGGTTTTGGGACCCACATCCGTCGGCCGAGTCATGCTACAGCATACCTATTATAGGGTTGCCACCTTTTCAATTGCCCAAAGTGGGACTTTTATGTAGAAACGTCAGATTTTGCAGAGCAAAACATACCCACACCCAGTACAAAGGAAAAAAACTTCACTGTTTTGCCGAAATAACAGCTTATTCTTGTAGCATTATAGTTTCTTATTCTGTTTCTTATAACATTTAGGTGTTTCAGATACAAAATAATTGTTTTATGCAACTACTACAGACAATATAGGGAAATCTTTGTCCTAAAATCTCAGGACATTAGCCATATTTTCAAATATTTTGCAGGACACAACTGCCCAAAGGGGACTACCCCTCACAAAGATGGACAGGTGGTAACCCTAACCTATTATTCTATCATCTTTCTAAGGTAGTCAGTGGAATATGTGCTTTCTGTCACTATCAGAACTCTCATACAAATAGGAAATAATGAACACATTGAATCAGGGACACTGCATAACAACATCAGGGACACATTTGGAAATTTGATGCTATTAACCTTACACATTGACAGACCCAGAGCATATGTATTCATGCACATTGTCTGAGGTACATGCTGTTTATGACTCTTAAATGTTGTTGTTATTCATTACGTGTATTCCACCACCTTTCCTCCTAATATCACTAGTTCTAGGAGGGTTTAGGTGGGACAGAGTTAGATTTTGAGTAGTAATCAGGGATGTCCCTGGTAATCGGGGACAGTTCAAAGGTATGGTCCCTATGTGTTCCCCAATGGTTTACAGACTATCCAGTGGATGTGCTCTTAGGGGTTGGGAGGTATGGGCATCAGCTATGCCCACATTGGAATATTACTTTCATCCATGGGCAGTCCTAATACGGCTCTGCCAGCCAACACCTGCACGCCTAGGCCCATAATCGCATACCCATAGATCCCCTACCTGCCACTCTTCTACAGCACTCACCCTTACTGTGGGCGCAGTTGAGGTATAAACACACCACTACAGACTGCCCACTCTCTCCATGTCAGGACACATGTCGTACGTTGTGTCAACCCATGTGTTATCAGGCTTGCACAACCTACTGGTCTGTGTACATCTACAGCCTGGTTGGAGAAATCATTACCGGGATTGGCTCCAATCATTAATTTTTGGTGTCCCACAAAGGACATCGATGTCTATGTTTCAAGTGTAGACCTTGCAAATCTCTCCCACTGGCAGTATCCTGCCGGTGGTCTGGGAAGCAGTGGTGTGTTTACCTTTATTGTGTGTCTGTATGTCTCACCAGCCTAGCTGGGGGAGTGGGGAGTGATGCTACGTGTTACACATTTATTGGACCTTCCACCAACATATGCCCGGCCTGTGAACATATGTTACTCATAACTGCTGTATCATATCCTAGCTATATACATGTGTATATTTACTGTAACATATATATATATATATATATATATATCTATTTACATTAATATATACATATATATCTGCATATGTATGCATACATGTATATTTATATCTTGCTGTTTATATACATATATATATATATATATATATATATATATATATATATATATATATATATATATTATATATATATAAATATATAATATAATGACATATGGGTCTATGGTTGTCTGCATATGTAAATATTCATATGTGGGTATGTATCTGTATTCTTTTTCTGTATATATACATTCATACTACGGCGAGGGAGAGGCATATCTCAACCTCGCTATGGGCAGATATACACACACATAGCTCTACATATATATACGTCTACATCAGGTTAGCCGTTCCTTACCATATAGATTACACTTTGCTTTAGTGGGTCTCGCACTGGGTGTGGCTGCTCGTTGGGTGATGCCTCTGCCCAATGAACACATTCACTTGCATCCCTAGGGCTGTCCATATTGGCCAACATCAGCCAACACCTGCACAACTAGACCCATAAGTAGCTACTCATAGTTCCCCCACCCTTGCTCCTCGACAGCACCCATCCTTACTCTGGGACCTGGTCGTTTCTGGACACACCACTACACGTTGCCCACTCTCCACTTCACAAGGCCCATTTCATAAATTTGTCTCAGCCCATGGGTCATTAGTGTTACCCACCCTTGAATTCCGAGTCTGTATACACCGCGGACAAAATGGACTATCTATCACAATCGTATGGTTAAACCAATGTTTGGGGGTGTCCCACAAAGGATGATCCAGTAAGTGTTCCATGATTAGAAACAAAGAGTGCACTGTGTACCCCCCCCCCCAGTTGTATCCTGCCTGTGGTCTGGGAGCAGTGGACAATTTACATTGATTGCATGTATATTTCCCTTGTCTGGTTGTGGGGGGGTGGAAGGGCATGCTGCGTGTGTCATGTCTCTTGACTAGGCTCCTCACTTCCATTGGCATAGCCTTTGAACATGCACACACACACACACACACACACACACACACACACACACACACACACACACACACACACACACACACACACACACACACACACACACACACACACACACACACACACACACACACACACACGCACACACACATATATATAGATATATATATGCATTTGTGTATGTATATATGTACATATATGTGTGTATATATATATATATATATATATATATATATATATGCATTTGTGTATGTATATATGTACATATATATATATATATATATATATATATATATATATATATATATATATATATACATACATATATGTATGTCTGCAACTATAAATATATATATATATATATATATATATATATATATATATATATATACATACATATATGTATGTCTGCAACTATAAATATATATATATATATATATATATATATATATATATATATATATGTCTATACATATTTGTATATATATTTATATACATGTGTGTGTCTGTAAACCAATACATACCCCTCGCATATGCACTTACACATGCGTAATGGTGTTTATATATACTTCACCTGCATACTAGTGCCTTATTCATCTTGGTTCTATTTGGGATGGCACGATTCATGCATGAGTGGATGTGCTCGTACAGTGCCTTAGTGTAGGATTCAGCAGTTGAACTTTCAGTTCCCGTCTGCATGGGTGTTATGAAGTTTGTCACTTCTGACTTGAGTAGCATGAAGTTGGCTTTGGAGAAGTTTTTTATGGTGGTTTCTTTACTGGGGGGTGGGGGTGGGATGTGGATGTTAAGGGTGATTAGCTTATGGTCAGACCTGACTAACGAGGGGGTGACCATAGGTATGGAGCACTGATTTTCCATGTTGGTAATGACCAGGTCTAGGATATTGGAGCCCCTGGTGGGACTATGGATTAGTTGATCCAGGGCATTGGAATTTATGAATTCCAAGAACCATTGCGCAAAGGTGTTGGGACATGAGTAGTTTTCCCAGTTAATGGCAGGGTAGTTAAAATCACCCAGTATTAGGGTGTTTGGTTCTATCTTAATATTTTCCAGTATGTTTAGAAAGGTGTAGTGAGAATCTTGGGGTATGGTGGGGGATCTGTAGCAAGCTACAATTTGGATTGCAGTCTTACCTAGTGTTAGTTGCACTTGGAGAATTTCAGACACATTGTGTTGGCCAACTAGCCTGGTGGTGTGAATATCCTTGGTGAATATTGACACTCCTCCACCTCCAAACATTGCCCTCTCCAGAGCTGTAGGGGCCGTACACATATGTTGTCCCACCTCATGTATTCTCAGGCTCTCCCACCGTTTAGTCTTTGAACATACTAGTCCTTGCTTGTGTAATGGTAGGAGGGCTAAATGCTCTAAATAATTTCTGGGTAGTCACATCAGGGACTATCCTCTGTCTGTGTGTAAAGTAGACGTAGCAATTCAACTATGTTACTCTCACTGGTAATATCCTGCCTGTGGTGTGTGTAGCAGTGCTTTGCTCACTCCTGGCCAGCGTGATATGACATACGCTGACAGCACTCTATGATAACTATAGCTGCTGTTGATTCCCTTCTCATCCCTTGTCTATGCTTTATTATTACGACGTTCATTCGTCATATATATATATATATATATATATATATATATATATATATATATATATATATATATATATATTAATGTGTGTGTGTGTGTGTGTATATATATTTATATAAATGTATATATATATATATATATATATATATATATATATATATATATATATATATATATATATATATATATATATATATATATATATATTACATCTGTACATACTCATATACATTTCCTATGCTGGGCACTGCTTACACCCACACAAGCGCAGTCAAATATGCTTACTGTTTGTTATATATATTTACTGTGCTTACTTGTGCCTTATTCATTATGACATTACCCCTTTGATTGAAATGATCTGGTTAAAAGTCCCATGCGATACTCAAGTTCACTTTTACATGTTATTATGTCAGTTTTATAACAGGACGACATTCATTCCACATGGAAAATTATATGTGCTATAGTCGAACTTGAACTGTGAATGCCTGCTCATTAGGCGGATTTTCTAACCACTACACTATTGGTATGCTGCTTCATTTATATGTATACCCATAGTTCATAGTTATCTGTACACATGCCTCAACACATCACTAACACAGCAGGCATCCATTTTCCAGTTAGGAAAACTGCACCACTACACATGCCCCATTCGCTACTGCTGTGGGCCCGTTCCGCATGTTGACTCACTCCAAGTATATTCCGACTTCACATGCCTATAGTCCTGGCACACATGCTCATATGCTGGTCAGGGTGTTCATATGGTTTTAGGTTTTTTTTTTTTTTTTTTTTTTAATGTGATTGCCTTGTGTTTGTTTGAAAGTCAGACTTACCATGTGAATAGGCTTCGTTCCACTGTTAGCATCTTATCTGTGGTTAGAGACCCAGGGGGTTTGCTCAACTCTGGCTAGTTTGATATGTCAAGCACTAGATAATATAGGTGTGCTGCTGCTGTTTTCCTTCGCATTTGTTATGAATGCTTTCTTGTGCTTATGTTTGTTCTGTAGATATATATATATATATATATATATATATATATATATATATATATATATATATATATATATATATATATATATATATATATATATATATGTGTGTGTGTGTATATCTCTGTGTGTGTATATGTACGCATGCATATAAATTGACATGATTAGTTACTTTGATCAGACTATTGAATGACTGTGCTGTCTGCTATGTTTGTGATAACATCCGAATTAGGTATAACTGACATGGCTTAGTGGTAAATCACATTGATTATGATGTGTAGGGTCCTGGCATCGAGCCTGGCTGAGGCGGTTTATTGTGTTGCTGGCCAGAACAAGGGCCGTTGGACAAAGGGTGAGTACAACAACAGCAGCGGTTTTCCATTTAACCATCGTTTCCCATCACACAAACACCTTCTGCATTCTTACTGTGATACGTCACACCAGTTCACATTTCCATGGTATTATATCGTTATACAGCATAAAATTAGCAAGATATGCTCGTATATGGATTACACATCATAAATGGTGTGTGCTGCAGTCGAACTGGCAACCTCTGCTTGATCAGCAAATGCTCTAATCACTACACTATTGCTGTGCTGCCTCGTTTGCATGTATAACCATGGTTCATAGTTACCAGAACAAGTGCAGCAAAACAACACTAACACAGCAGTCATCCATTCTCTGGTTGGAAATAAACCACACCACTACATATGCGCAACTCCCTACTGCTCTGGACACTTCCCGTATGTTGGCTCACTCCAAGTATATTCAGATGTCCTTATAGTCCTGGGAAATATGTTCATGTAATCGTCTGGGTGTTCAATTAGTCTTCTGGTTCAGCTTGTCTGAATGGTGATTGGGACTGCCCTGTATCTGTTTGAAAGTCAGACTTAGCACGTGCACACAGTTCATTCCACTGTTAGCATCCTATCTGTGGTTGGGGATGCAGGAGGTTTGCTCACCTCTGGGTGGCTTGATATGACAGCACTAAATACTCTGGGGGTCCATTGCTGTTTCCCTTCACTTTCATTATGACTGCTTTATTGTGTCCATGTTCATTCTTCATGGATATAGATATATTTATATATATATCTGTCTATATATATATATATATATATATATATATATATATATATATATATGTATATCTGTACATTCACATGCATATATACCTATATGCTTGTTTACATTTCCCATACTGTTGAATGACTGCCAGTTACTGTTGTGCATACCCGCTTACATCTACTTTAAGGCATCATAATCACCTTATTTTTGACTGCCATTATCCATTATTATGGGCATCATTTAAAATTAGCAGCTCTTGCATGGCTTGGACCTAGGAACAGCATAGTCACTGGTTCTACCACTACACCATCCGTGAAACATTCTGTATGGATGGTAATTAGGATATATGACTTTACTACAGGCAGTCTACAGTACTGGCAACATATGTGACAGTTGGTTGGTGTACATATGTATAGTACATGTTACTGTTCATATGTTTCTGAGAGGCATATGTATACATTTGCAAGTATACATATTTATGAATAGGACACATACTTGACAACTACTTATATGCATGTATTTGTGATGTGCAGCTATGCGAATGTAAGTATGTACATTTATAGATATATGACTACATATCTGAAGTTATACATGGCCATGTATATGAACAACCACATACGGGAGGTACCTATACCATTTGTATACAGGGGTTGTGTGCATCATTACGACGAGGAACCTGGAAGGGGTATACAATTTGTGGACATGTACTATTTGGAAGATGGTTATGGGGAAGCTTCACGGGAACATGTGAAAGGTATTTATTCCCAATAATGCACATGGGGAGACATGCATCATGGTCAGGTGTTTAATCCCAGGTCATAGGTTCTGCAGGACCTGGTGGAGGCTGAGCAGAGTTGTGGTCAGATACTGATAATCTGACGTGTGCACTGCCCAGATGTCAAGGGGGTGGACATCATGTTATGCCACAAAGTTTAATCTTGAGAACAGACACTTATTCCATGAGGGATGTCCAAAAATTGTGAACGACGGACCCCATTCAGCTGGCTATTCGAAAATGCGGTAGGGTTATGCATGCATGTGATACCTAGTTTGCATGCCTGAGACTGCCTAGGGTGTGACTGCCTACTAGATGTGGGTAGGGGACATATGTGCAGATATGGCTGCGCCAAGCTAGCAGCCCGAGTATGGGTGGTTTTGGTGGACATTCAGCAAGGGGGGGGGGTGCTGTGGAGGGGATAATGGGTATTCAGTTATGTATCCAGGTGTGTTGGGGTTGGATGGCTCAGTTCAGGCCAGACCATTATATGGGTGTGAGCTGGTAACATTTCTGTACATGTTTATCACACATTTTAATGTTCATATGTCTGTGGGATTGTGTTCTGCAGTATGGCCTGTCAGGGTGTTCTGTGGATGTGAATGTATGTTCTTTGGTTTCCTTTCTGATTCACCCACTGCTCCCTCGTACAACTCCAGTTCACCTATTGTACATCCGACCCAGTCTCACCTTGGCAAATTATTACATTACCAGTCCCCCCCATATTCCACCATCCATCCCTTCTCTGGTTGATGGCCTGTGGCACAGACAACAGAACATATTGCATACTCTACATATCTCTGGTACCAATATGGTTGTGAGGACAACCCTGGCATATTTGATCTTCCTCATGCTGTACTTCACTCACACAGGTACACACAAATACCTATCTTTCATGACATGGTAGGTAGACCTGGGTAATACCCATTCATCTTTGGGCCGTCCAGACAGGGATGACCTGGACCACGAATGGGCAGATATTGAACGAATGCTCTGACCATTGGTAGGGTTGCCACCTTTTCAAATGGCCAAAGTGGGACATCTTCAGGACACACATCAGATTTTACAGGCCAACACATACCCACGGTAAGTACAAAGGACAGTACTTTACTTTTATGCCTAAGTGAAAGCTTATTCTTTTACCAGTTTAGTTGCTTATTCTGTTTCTTGTAGCATTTAGGTATTTTAGATACAAAAATAACTATTTTATGGAACTATTACATACATTATGGGACATAACTATGTCCTACAATCGCAGGACATTTGCCATTTTTAATATTTGTGGTAAGGACATGAATGCCCAGAGAGGGACTGTCCCTCACAAAGTGGGACAGGTGGTAACCCTAACCATTGGGCTAGGCTTAGCAAAGGGCAGTGGCATGCAAACACGCTGCATTTTGCTTCCACTTGGTATAACAATCAACACTACGATGGAATACGGGCACGGGGTTTTAAATGTCATTTGTTTGAGGGATGGGGACTCAATATTCAGCAACGTGCCTTTGTGTTTATTTTTTATTTTGGTGTTCACTAAACTGTTTTGTATGCTTTGCATACATTTCAGTATCCACAGCCACTGACAGGAGTGATTACTATTAGAGACAGGGTGTACTGGTCAGCATTTTAGGTTGTGCGTCTGCAGCCATGTTCATGCCTCCGTGCAGTGCTTAGACATGCCCCCTGCACTCGCACACGTTTCCTATGCACATGGACATTGCGGCAGCGTGCACTCATTAATATGTATGTGGTGCTGCTGCGCCATCTCAACATGCATGGTCGGTGCAAGGCTAATGCCATCCTTGCGCCGAGCTTCATGAATCCCGGGGAAATATTTATACTAAATCGGACAATAGACCTCATTTTAAACAAGGTAGATGGAACTGAAAATTTACCAGTAAAGTTGGATAATGTGTCTTTTAATTCTAACTGTTTAGGGAATTTGTCAGGTTGCAATTTAAATGACAATGAGGCCATATTTTACAATTTGGTTTAAAGTTTGTACCTACAGTTATTCCTCGCCTTCACATGTTAAAACAAGATTTTTTTTCCTGGTTAGGAAATTGCATTTAAAGTATTTTTTTAATAGTACAGACAACGCAAGGAATATTGAAGTTTCTGACCATGCTGACTCAGAGAATGAAAGTTGTATTTCTTGTAAGTCACATGACAATGATGAAAGTTTTATTTCTTGTATATCAGATTTTGATGTTAATGCTTATTGTTTGTTAGATACACATTCTACTTCCACAAAAAGTGCATTTATTCCCCCTTATATTAATGGGACAATAAAACAGTTTTCTCCCATGCTTAACTATCACATAATACAACTGTTTGATAGTTTTGATAAACACAAAGATGTCACATATAATTTGAGTAGGGCTGAATGGAAGTCACTGGTTGATTTTAATCAAAGAAAATATATTATAATTAAGCCCTCTGATAAAGGGAACAAAATAGTTATTTTACATTATACACAATATTTCAACATGTGTTATGAACATCTAAGCAGTGAGGATATTTATAGAAAGTGTCACATTACTGACTAGAATAATGCTGTGACACAATATAAGGTGTTATTAGAGAAGGAGGTCAGACTAGGTTATTTGACCCAAGGGGATGTTGATAGAAAGTTTGATGTGGGTGGGTGTAAACTACCTGCCTTTTATTGTTTCCCTAAATTGCATAAAAGTTTGCAGAACCCTCCTGGTCGTCCTATTGTTGGTGCCCGTAGATATTTTTTGACCAATATAGGATTACTTATACATGAATAATTAAAGTCTCATGTTATGAAGTTACAGTCTTATATAAAAGACTCTTTTGATTTTTTGAACAGAATACAGGACATTAAGTGGAGTAGTGATATGTACTATGTGGTTATGGATGTGAAAAGTTTATACACTGGTATTAGACACCAGGATGGCATTAAAGCCTTGAATTATTTTTGGGTAATTCTCCCCTGTCCTGTTACATAATAGAATGTACAGAATTTTGTTTATTAAATATTTTTTTTGTCTTTGATGGATGTGTATACCACTACTTGCAGGGTACTGCCATGGGGATATCTTTTTCCCCCATGTATGCACATTTGTTCATGGCACTTTTTGAGTTTAAATACTGAGTTTTAAGTTTTTTTCTTAAACCTGTGTTTGTGCTGTGGCCAGTTGTGGATTTCTTCTTGTAATATTTAAGCCCTCTGATAAAGGGAACAAAATAGTTATTTTACATTATACACAATATATCGACATGTGTTATGAACATCTAAGGAATGAGAATTTTTATAGAAAATGTCACATTATTGACTACAATAATGCTTTGACACAATATAAGGTGTTATTAGAGAAGGGGGTCTGCTGTTCTTCAAGTTCTTACATACTCTACAAATATACCGGCCATACACACCTGACATCCCCTTGCACTACAATGTTGGGACTATAGGGGATAAGGTAGGGCTACACTCCATTTTCAGGACATATGGTGAAAAAATATGAATATATAATTATCCAGATATCTATATAGATATATGCACATATACATATCGACATATATAGATGAATATGTATATGTACATATATATATGCACATATATGTATGGATATCTATATATGCATACATATATATATATATATATATATATATATATATATATATATATATATATATATATATATATATATATATATATATATATTGACAGTAGTAGGTATATCAGAATAGATATGTTTGCACATATAATTATAGATATCTACATATATACCAACATAACTAGGCATACCTGTACACATAGGATGTGCATACATATATAGCTATATAGACATATATATATATATATATATATATACATATACGTATATACATATATACATATATATATGTATCTATATATACATACATGTGTATATATATATATATATATATATATATATATATATATATATATATATATATATATATATATATATATATATATATATATATATATAGAGAGAGAGAGAGAGAGATATTATCTATGTACATACAAAGAGATGCACACATGGCCATATATATGTAACACTATACAGATGTGTATACAGACATATGTATGAGTATACATGTGTATGTATATGTAGACATATATAGACCTATTATATGTATATGACCATATTCCTGTTATGAGTAAACCCATGGTTGTGTATACCCTCTCGGATGTATCTCACCATATGTATCTGCTATCTGCATATTATGATTAAATAACATATGTGATGCAACAGTCATATTTATAACAAGGACTACACAATTCAGGAACTAAAGGCAATTGTTCAATACTACTCAATATGTGTATTGACAGCTATATTGGTAAAACAACAGCTGTCTTCGTAGTGGTTAAGTGTTGTGACTTCAAGTGTACAGGGTCCTGAGTTCAAGACCTGCAAGGGCTGTTCATTTTATTGCTGGGCAGAACAAGTGCTGTCAGATACAGAGTGGATAAGGCAGTTTTGAGCAGCTGTAAGTGGGTTTGCATGGGTTTCTGCAAAGCTAAGCAGTGCTGAGTTATGGGTAAACGTACAGGCACTTACACAGTGTAGGCTTCACTTACCAGTGCTCAAATCAGCTCAGCTGTTATATTGCAGCAATGTTGATATTTGCTAAGCATGGATTAGCCCTGGTAACCAGGTCACACCACCCAGTCTGATAATCTATAATAAGTGTATGTAATGCAATGTACAATACATGCATCTATGTGCTGTCATTACTGTAGCAAGGGGTGTGAGTGTCATGTGTGAGACACAGACATATGTGAGGCCTGTACAGCACTGTTATCCATGTGAATGTGTTACATACAGGTGTAGTAGCCCAGGGTACATGTTGTCACACTTGCATGTAGTGTATCATGGCAGTACTACTGTTGACAGTGCTAACCCAGGCAAGACCAGAATGCTAAATGTAGTATTGACAACAGGCACACCTGTGGGCATAGCTGGACACCGAAGCCTCCCTGTTGTATCCCTGGTGTGTGAGCTGTGTCACAGTATATACCCCTTACTGGGTAATGATCTGTGTTGTGGAATGTAACTGTAGACTACTGTCTGTACAGCACATGTTAGTGACGGCTTCTGACATGTAGTTATGGCATACATATTGTTGTCAGATGTCTGTCTGTCACCACACTTATGCTACTGCATAGCTACTTGCCAAGCTGATGACTGTCAGCCCCTGTACAGATGTGCAGATGGCAGGTATCCAGCTGGAATATGTACAGGCAACCTAAGCTTGATTGACACTGACATGTCTGCCCAGCTGTGTAAGAACAGGCACATATAGCAGATGTCACCCTGTATGCACCACATGCCACGGGTACCTCCATTATACTACCACAGTCAACAGAACATGCTTGGGTACAGGTCTCCATCACAGACACTAACCATGTGTTGTAATGCATGTTGCATACATGTCAACTTGATCACCTCAGTGGCCATGTGTAGGAGGCATCTGGAGGATTGGTTGATGCATGTCATTCTCACCCTGAGGGTCACCACAGTAGTGTCTGTCGATGGATTGCCTACTGCCACCTGGTAGGTAGCAGGATACCACTGTACACACAACCTCTACACAACCCATCTCCTCTTGAACAATAGCTAGGTACACAGCTATGACCACCTGCAGCGAGGCACCCCTGTACTGACACATGTGTATGTGTGTATGACTGAGTATAGCAATGTCTTAGTGTTAGCACACCTGTACTTGGGAATTCCATGACGGCCTTCACAACCAACGCAACATCCATTGCCATAGTCAGTTGTGGCTGCTGCTGTATGGGACATTACATGTACCTTGTTAAGATCCCCCCATACCGGCTACAAGAGCCTTGCAGTACCAGCACAACAATGTTTTACAAATGGGTTGACAGGCATGGCATACCCATTGTTTTCTGGCATGTGTGTGGAGTTGTGCATGTCTGTATATCTGTAGGGTACAGCATTCCGAGGCTACATACTCCTATAACAATACCCATTGCAACACAGTAGTACAGATATTGTTGTTGCTGCCCATAGGTGAGGCATGACATTGCAGCACCCTACTATGCATGTGGCATGTGCATTAGATGCATATTCCTGTAGTACCACCACTGTTGGGGTATATTATAGGTTGTATCACAGTCACGGCCAATGTGTGATGGTGGGTATGGCAGTGTCATCATGGGTTTCAAGGAGTACAATATCCACTGGGGGATGTGGGTGCTGTGTACACTGTCATTACACCAAGGTACACCCGGTATATATCCCATGTACCACGTTATGGTTACCACTGTCACCATCAACCATACAGGTAAATGATACCACAATCCAAGCCAGTTATGCATGTGCTGTGTGCAGCCTACCTGTAGCACATTGGATACACGGTCAAGTTAGTTAGCAGCAATTGGACCTGGTATCTCGGATGTGTGTCTGGCTGTTATGTGTCTGTTAATGTGCATATGACGGAATGTCACACTACATATTGTCCATATACACCCATTACATCCCCCATTAGCATACTGTACATGTCTGGGGATGTTCTGCATGTAACATGTAACCTGAGACACACCTCACCCTCAGCAGAGGATATTTATAGAAAGTGTCACATTACTGACTAGAATAATGCTGTGACACAATATAAGGTGTTATTAGAGAAGGAGGTCAGACTAGGTTATTTGACCCAAGGGGATGTTGATAGAAAGTTTGATGTGGGTGGGTGTAAACTACCTGCCTTTTATTGTTTCCCTAATTTGCATAAAAGTTTGCAGAACCCTCCTGGTCGTCCTATTGTTGGTGCCCATAGATATTTTTTGACCAATATAGGATTACTTATACATGAACACACTTCAGTATCACTACATAGCTAGGTAAGGGTCTAGTCCCAGTGTTGCCAAGTAACAGTGTGCATGTATGTGGATGGTTCTACATAGGTTACAGGGTATACACACTTCAGCAGGCCACCTGTCCATGTGGCACAGGCAATAACCATTTTAGTAACCTGTGACATGTGTTCAGCTGTACCCCAGATATGTCACAGCCATGGTGTCACCACAGTGCCATACCCTGTTGTGGAATATGACTGCAGACCATCCTCATGCTGACACATGTACACCTACAACACAAATGAATAACATTATAGGGACCGCAATCAACCAGTGTTATTAACAGCTATAATGCATCATTGCTGGACAGCTACACTACCTGCCATTTATGCATTACACTTTACTCCTTACAACATGTTACACTGCAGTACTGTGTTACAGTGTAGTACAGTCACCGTGTGCATCAGAACCATGCTAGCCTGTCCCTGCATTGATGGTATGGATGACAGGAATGTGGCACAGGTATCACCATATTCACAGGGTGCGATGTTGGTTTGCCAGAGGCAGAGGGAGGGCCATCAGACCATCTATCCATGAATTCAGCTAATCCATGGATGGCACCAGCCATTTCACGGGTGTTGTCATTTGCAGATGTGAGAGCAGTCCTCTGCAACCTCAGGCCCTGTCTGTGGTAATGTTCTATATGTGCCTGCACCGCCATGACAGCCTGAAACATACACCTGCTGGTACCAGCTATGTCACCTCTACCAGGGGCATGATGTCCAGTGGCCCTACCATGAGCACCCTGTGACATCTGCATATGTGGTGCCCTGCCGGACATCCAGCTATGCCTTCTGTGACCAGATGCAGAAGGCATGGTTACCACACTTTCATGTGTACTGCCACCGAATGCAAGCTCTCCCTCCACTATGGCCACTGGTGATGAGGTGTGTATAGGCACTGAAACCGTGTGTGGGGCTGGGGTGGCTAAAAGGGGGATGTCAAATGTTGGAGCAGTGTCGGCCCCTGACAACCCCACCTTTGCCTCAACATTGCTATCGTCATCTTCGGTGTCTGTATGGACACCAACATCAGATTGCATGCAGAAGGGAACCTGACTCACCTCGCCACCTCTGGGAGAAAACAATAAATGCACTTTAAAACCTGTACAGCATTGCCTAACAGTACACACACAGACACACACACACTCACACACACACACACACACACACACACACACACACACACACACACACACACACACACACACATACCTCCATAATACCTACCTGTCCATGGCTTTACAGACAGTCCCACGTATATGTCCATGTGGTACCCCATCCTGCATCACACTTGTTAACATACACACATTGATACCAGTCATTAACATATCAGTCCTCTAAATGCATTTACACAAGCAGTCACAACAACAATGTATGTTGCTACTTTACCTGCCTGACCTGTGTGTAGTGGTTTTACATGGCCTCACTGCTGTCATTTGGTATGCACCCTCTGTATGTCTGGACATGATGAGCATGGCCTTATATGTGTGGGCTACTATATTCTATCCATAATATCATGCACTGGTGTGTCCTGTGTATGTAATGCTCAGTACATGCCAGATATGCTGCTCCTTCAGCCTATCATGTGACAACTGTAATATTTGGATACACTCCCTGGTGTTGACTAATACTTATTGCATCTGTAGTGCTGCATACATGGGTTGTAGGTGACCTCTCTGCTGAATGCAATATCAAGGATGTACCTGGTGTCTACCTTCCCTCTGGATGGCTGTTCCATGCTACAGACCATATTATACTGTCAGCTGTCCTGTGATTACACACATGACAGGTATTCCTGGTGTGTAATGTGGCAGTCCATGTACATGTACTGCATGATTCCAGAGGGATGTACTGATGTATGAACACCCAAAATCACACATGTGCATGCATGGCCAACCACACAAACAAACACACATGCACACAAGCATCTTACATGCATCAACCTCCCTCAACTTCACCAGAGTGACCATACAGACAAACTGACTACCCACCAGGATGCACACATACATACAGGTAAGGTTGCACAATGAAAGCACACACAGTCCTCCTATTACCCCTCTGTCAACATGCATATCATATGGTACCTGACAGCATGCAGTGCAGCTATAGCCAATCTATGCTGGTAACAGTATACATGTGTGTGATGCATGTGCTGTGTTAGTAAGTGTAGCCCCTTCTCCTGGATACCACTGTGCCCATGACCACGGTATTTCTCTGCACCTGTTCTGCACCCTGACATGTACTGTGCACCACACCTCACAGGTGTACGGCCCATTGCTGAATGTGTACTACTGTGTCAGTTATGTCAGCTTTAATACTCACAGCCTTTATGTTTTCCAGGAACGCATACCTGGTATGATATGTGGACAGATGTCATTTGTGAATGCCTGATGTCTGATGCACAGCTCTCAACATCAGTGGACCATGTATGACCAATCCAATACTCTTACACTGACAACCATCAGAGCATACCATGGCTATGGGGGGTGTACACACCTTTATTGATTTGACGTACCCATCCTTGATCTGCCATGGGACCACATCACCGCATATCGTAGCAGTACATGAGCCCGATATGTGATATATGTCCTGTACTTTCACATGCAGTGTCTACGGATTGTGTTAGGTATGCGGCTGCTGACCACGATGCATACACATCGTGTGGGCATATGTGTGCACAACCATATCATGATGGTTTATCACACCTCTTGTTGTGTGTACTACAGCAGTCACTACTCCAGGCAGGGGTATACCTGCATGGGCTGTCTGCATTTGCCAGTGTATGTTCAGTCTTCCCTACACATGTCCCCCTATACTGCATGATTGCAAGGTCTACTCATGTGCACATTCCATGGTGTTCACACACTGCCATCACTATTGCTTTGGGGGTAGGGTTACGGCTGCCACAGGTCCTGGACCTGACTATGTGCAGATAGAGCCATTCTTAGCATCCTTAGGATCCCTGCTACAGTGCACTGGTGTGTCATACTCACAACACCCTCCTTCAGCCTTTATGCAGATGCATGACAAGAATGCCCTACACATGTGTCACTTTGCAGTGTCCCATAAACTGAATACCACATGTTACAGCCTAGACCCATCTGATACTGTGGACTACTGTAAAACCTTAATGCTATAGTGTATCTCTGTAGCAGTTACCATTGTCCTACAGGTATATACACTGGTGTTGCACTGTATATGTGTGTTGTTCCGAACATGTCCCTACTGTAGGCCATGTCTTCCACCATTATGTTACTCCCTGTGGACACATTCCACAATGACAGGATGTTAGTTATCATGCAGGTGTCTGACATACCCTTCCAGTACCCCATCATGGTCATCTCTTTGACGCCATGCATTTCACAGCAACAATATGTGCACATCTACAGCATGCATTCAGGATAGGTGTGTTAAATGTGTGCATGGAATATACCATCGCCATTACATGCCCGGTGTTTTGGCAAACATCTACATAAATGATACTCACCAGTGACAGGCTGCTGCCTTGGTGGTATCCTGGAGGGACCTACATAAGAGGGTGAGAAATGAAACGTCAGTGGCCACACCTATGGCAGTGCAACAGGGTGGGTGCAGTATTACAATACATCAATGGTACATTTCCACAATAATACCACATCTGGACATCTGTTTATCACTATAATGCAGCAACACAATATATCTATGACACGTCAGATATGCATGATCTACCTGTACTGATGCAGATGTATATGCAACAGTGGTCTATTAATGTGCCCTGTGTCCTTACCTGGACTGTCCTTGGCTGGTGTGTGGGTGCCACCCACCTCCACAAAGGTGTCCAGTGGTTGGTGGCTGGCTGGATGGGCAGGTGCCATGAGGCTGGCCAGGGGCTCCTCCACATGTCGGGGGGGATAGATGGCATGGCCTCCCTGTGGCGAGGTGATCCCCCAAGACTGCAGCAGCACACTGATGGGCATCGCAAAAAGGTCCATACAATGATGCCGGACCTGCTCATAACTGTGGTTGTGCAGTCCATCATTGACCCTGTGGGCTAGGTCATTCCAGAGGGCGGTCCACTCCTGCTGTTCATGGGCAGCCCTGCCAGACAGCACAGGGTAGTGCTGGATCAGGTGTGTGATAAGCACATCATTCTCAGCTGTCGAATAGGTAGGCAAGCATGCATGTGACATCTTGGCTGAAAGACATAAAGATGGAAACAGGTCTGAGCAACTCATACAGCAAGGTTACCACAGTTCATAATACACATCTTTGTCACCCCCCCCCCACCATATCAGCTTTAACAAACTGTACACACAACTCATTAGAAATGGCTACAGCTTACCTACCAGTGGGACAGATATTGTATTGTACCACACATTCTGCTATGTGATTGTAGCCATGTTCCCTTTGTGGACACTATCCTTGCTGGCCTGTTATAGTCTATTCACTTGCATGTCATTGTCAGGGCCACTATGGTTCCATACATGCCTGTATTATGGCTGCTTTGTGATTGCTGCACATATGACATTCTGTGTTATTGGGGATATCTATGCATGTTGTTGGACATGTTCCAGGATTGTGTAGACTATTACTACCAACATGTGTTCTATAACAGTGACACAATAACATGTATATGTACTATTAGCCAGCAGAACCACCTCTCCAAACCCATCTGCCCATGTTACCTGGCCACATCACATGTGTGTCTCAACCTGGGGCCTCCTCATGTACTGGTCTGGCATGACCATCAGGTGGAACCAACCCAGGGGATGTTGCCCCCCCCAGGGGCACACACAGACATGTTCCTGTCCCCTGAGGTCAGGTCCAGGGTCTGTTCCATACCAGGCTCCACAGACACATGTGGGATGTACTACATCACTCTGAGGTACCCAGTACACATTCACACAGCCGGCATGCTCCTCCTGCTCAGCCTCCAGGCTAGGCACATTCAGGATGTGGGTGAGTTGCAGTGGGTGGGAGGCTTGTTCTCATTGTGCCAATATTGGGGCCCATGGGGCATCCACATCACAGACCACACACACCATCCAGGGAGTTTACCCACCACATGTGTCACATACCACTAACCTACTAACCCTGACCAGCTCAATAACTATACCTGCCATACTTCCCCATATTCCCATTACATACTTCATAGGCGAGGGCAATATGGTCCCAAAGAGGGATTAACATGTGACATATCCGTCCATGTTGCACACACTGCCAGTTGTAGATATATGTGTGTATTCCTGTGTGGGCTGTTGCCTCACACGTAGCATGCATCACTGTGGTAGTAATATAGGGGACATGTATTTACATACATATATGTTTGTGTGTGTGTGTGTGTTTTATTTGTGTAGATGTGCATATAGGTATATATCTATATATGTGTAGATATATGTGATGCTGTATATATGTGCTCATATATATGTCTACACATGGGTATCTGTATATTTGTTGACATACATGCTGATATATAAATATATATATATATATATATATATATATATATATATATATATATATATATATATATATATGTACATATGTACACATATGCATACCTATATTTTGGGTACATTCAGACATCAGGTCCACAATCACACAACACCGTGCTGCACAGCTGCACTATTCTGCCTTGCTACAACACAGACAGGTGCCACATATGGACATGGCCTGACATTAGGGGGGTATATGTAGGACCAGATTGCAGATAACCCTATTACACACCTATGGCATTCCTGCATGCTACATTACAGAGTAACCTGAGTATCCTGCAAGGGGTGGGCTGTGAGTCTCATGTGTCCATCATAATGGCATTACTTCCACCACCAGCCACATAATATACATACTTCCCATTACAAACACACTATGATGGCTTACATCTTGTCAGTCAGTGCTGATCTGCACAGTTGACGGCTATGGCCTACTACCCACAGGGACAGACACTATTGTCCATAGCAGTTGTTGAGTTGAACATTATTACAGCAACACCTGTTGGCACATATAAATCATTCCACATCACCTATCCCATTATTATGGACCAGGTGCTACATTCAATTATATGCATATATACTTCACATACCTGTTTTTTGAATGATGTCAGTTCTGGATGGTTTGCTGGATGTTAGAATGATTTATTCTTCCTTATGCTTTTACATGTTTTCTCTCTCTCTATCTCTCTCTCTCTGTCTCTCCATCATGTCGGTGTGGTCCATTTACCTTTCCTGTGTGATGGACATCCTTCCTGTGTGTGGGCATCAGTGTTACAGGCAGCAGGTAGCAATACCTCTTACAGCAGAACCTGCACACTCAGGCCAGCTACATATTTGTAGGAGGTTCCAGAACTACAGACAGAGTGTGAGTAGAGTTGTGGTATGCTTTGTATAGTACTGGTGTTACAGGGTTGGTGTGTACATAATAGTTTACCTTGGAATGCAGTCTGACTGCATAGCTGTCAACTGTGGGCCTATCCTCTTGATGGCCAGAGGTGTGCCTATTATATTTCATCTGTCCACCACACATGTTCTGTGTCAGATATTTCACTGGCAGTGTGTGTGTGTGTTGAGTGCTATCAGTACATAACTACATCCATTTATGTTTCTAACCTCAAATCCCTGACTAAGGGTATGTTTCAGACATTCCTGTAACACCAGTGACTTGCTTAGTGTATGACAACAGTTTTCCACATATGAGCCTGTGTTCCAGCCTCTGTCCTCCACTTACATACCAGGCTATATACCAGGCTTTGCACATACGACATGTCAGGGGTTGTTCTGTAGTGGGCTGTGAGTATATCATGCTGCCATTCCTGCCATCAGTCCACTGCTGTTGTATCCCCCACACAGCTGAGACCATATATGTGTGGGCTTCACCTATACAATACATGTGTGCCCTTATGCATTCCAGAGGCCAGTGTATGCAACAGTGGTATATAGCCTTGTATTATTGAATATGGGGGGGGGGGTGCACCATAACTAACCTAGGCTGTTACAACATGTGGGGTATCAGGGGTGAG